>NW_007256103.1:204813-239649 GCF_000164805.1 Carlito syrichta | reverse complement strand
AAAAAAAAAAAAAAAAAAAAAAATCAAAAATTAGTCGGATGTGGCAGCACACTCCTGTAATTCCAGCTACTTGGAAGGCTGAGGCGGAAGGATTGCCGGAGCCCAGCTGGTTGAGCCCTCCAGTCTGGTCGACAGAGTGAGACTCCAACTCAAAAAAAAAAAAAAAAATTATGGTATATCTGTAACAAAGAATTATATAACTATTAGTTCCCTCCCCTCATATGGAACAATATTTAACTAAATGTTCTGTATATTCATTCTTTAGAGCTTTTGCATTTGGGGGGGTAATAAATATGAATTTCTTTTAAAATTGTAAAACAGTAAAAGTTACTGTTTTGATACACATACACAAAATTTTAAAATAATGCAGCTATGTGTTGGTCTCCTCTCAAGAAGAGATTCTGCAGGACAGGAACCTCATCTGTTGCTATAGAACATAATACCTACTCAGTATTTATTGAATTAAAATTCTCAGTCCAAATATCTGATATAAATAAATAAATAAATAAATAAAATAACACAGCTAATTTATTTTATATTCAGTTTGAAGCTATGTTGATGTTAGAAATGATTATAAGTATTGGATTTCAAAGAAGAACATTATTCTAATGAAAAGATCCTGAGTTATAAAACCAAGTTGCTACTACCAGCTCTGAAAATAATTTGCTAGCTCTATAAGCTCAGGCAAGTGATTTAACTTTTTTGAGCTTTGATTTTGCGTTTTTTTTTTTAATTTTTATTTTAGAGATGTGGGGTATAATTCAGGATTAGGTATACAAATGGTCATTGTACAGGTAAAGTTTGGACCTCACTTTGGCCCCCATATCACCTGGTTTGAGATCAGGTATCCTTGTTGAGGAAGTGTGCACCCCTTGCTCCTTCCGCTGGCCGTTTCCCACATCTGCCAATCCCTTTCTTATAATATTATGATAATTGTTCAGGGTCCACTTATGAGTAAGAACGTGTGGTACTCAGTTCTTTGTTTTTGTGGTAGATCACTGAGTATTACAGACTCTAAATCTATCCAAGTTACAGCAAAGTTTATAATTTTGTCTTTCTTTATGGCTGCATAATATCCATCGTGTGTATGTACCACATTTTTTTAGTCCAGTCTACTTTCGATGGGCAGCACAGTTGGTTCCATGTTTTTGCTCTTGTAAATAGTGCTGCAATAAACATGCATGTGCAGGTAGTTTTTTAATAAATAAGAATTACTTCTCTGTAAACATGTCAAATGAAAAAGAGTCAGAATAATTGGCATAGAAAAGATTCATAGCTTGGTGTGGTGGTAAGAAGCAAAATCTTCTTCAGTACATTTGTCATCTTTTCATGAAAGATAGAAAACCCCTTACCAACAGAAACTCAAATTTCCAGTCAGAAATGTGAACAGAAGTTTAAAAAAAAAAAAAAAAGAACAGCAAACAGTATACTTTCGCTTCATTAAAGGTCAAAATGTGGAGGTTGATATCGTTTTCTTAACCCATTGTTGAAACAAGACAAATTAATGATAAATGTCTAAGAAATGGTTTTAAGTACTCCATATGGTTTCAGACAAGATGGAGTAGACAATACTTCTCCCTGTTCATCCCCAGAGTACAGTTAAAAACCCTGGACAATATATGTAAAACAAACATATGAAGAGTTTGAGAAGTGGAGAAAAGAAAGCAGACTAGAGACCTTGAGACCAGAGGGAAAATATGGAAGTGAGTTCCCTGGGTTTTCTTTTTGCCTCATATATCCTAGACTGGGTGCTGGGGCAGTCAGGAACCTAGAAATACCAGTGGACTCAGACAAAATATAAAAGGCCAAAGAAAAGCCTACTCTCTTTAGCAGAAGGACCAGAAGAGGGGAAACCTAGCAAGACAGAAAACTTTCAGACACTAAGTGCCCTATTCTAGTCAGATGCCACAGAAAAAGCTGTAGCCTCACTCCCATCTCCATCAGCAAAAGTTCAGTGTGGAGCCCAGACTTCTGCCCTCACCTAGCTATAACTAGGCACTCCTGGCTTCCTGCTAGGGCAATGTCAGAGAAGTCTAGTGGGGAGCCAGAACTTTCACCATCTCAGAGGTGCCATTGATGACCACATGGGGAGCCTGTACTTAACCCCCACTCAGTAGTAATGAGACATTCTATCCCCTCCCTGCCAGCAGGAAAGCTGGGACTCTAACCACCATCCAGAAGTTTAATAAGCTTTTCTTTCCTACTGTCCCATTCTACATTGTCAGTCAAGGCCATGTGAGAAGCCATAATGAGGCAGCCAGAATCATTGCAGAAGCCACAATCAGTGTAGCAGAGGCTTATAGCGATCCTGAACTCACTCGCCGTCATCCAGCAGTAAGGAGATACACCATCTCCCTGCCCCCCAGATGCCAGTGGAAGGTCCAGTAGGCACCCTGAACTTACGCCTCCTTCTGCAGGTAATGAAGCAGCACCCTTCTTTCCCCACTAGCATAGTGCTAGCATGGTGCTATGCTTTGAATGTTTGTGTTCCCGCAAAATCATATGCTGAAATCCTAACCCCCAAGGTGATTGTATTAGGAGACAGGGCTTTTAGGAGATAATTAGAGCCATTATCAAGTAAGACTAAGGGAGCTGTTTCACCCCTTTCACCATGTAAGGACACAGCAAGGAGGTGCCATCAGTGAACCAGGAAACAGATGCTTGTCAGACAGTGAATCTGCTGGTGCCTTGATGTTGGACCTCCCAACCTCCAGAACCCTGAGAAATACGTTTTTGTGTTGTTTTTAAGCTATCCAGGTTATAACATTTTGTTATAGCAGGCTGAACAGACTAAGACACATGGTGCCAGAGGAGGACTGCTAAAACAGTAGATTTAAATAAGATTGAGTCCCATGATATACTAGGATACAACTGAGTATTATCTCTTATACTAAGAATCAGGAAAATCTTTCTTGAGTGAAAAGAGACATTCAACAGATGCCCAGACACATAGAAATTGAAATTATCTGACAAGGAATTTAAAGCATTCATCATAAAAAATCTTTATTGAGTAATTACAAATATATTGAAACACATAAAAATACAAACTCAAAGCAAAGAAATAGAAACTACAAAGAAAAAGCAAGTGGAAATTCCAGATGTGAAAAATTCCAGTATCCAACATTTAAAACTCAGTGAATGGGCTCCATAGCAGAGTGAAGTGGTCTGAGGAAAGAATAAGTGAACTTGAAGATAAAACAATTTAGAAATTACCTCATCTGAATAAGAAAAAATACAATGGAAAACAAAATGAATACAGCCTCAAGGACTTGTGAGACAATAACAAAAAGTCTAAAATTCGTGTAATCAGGCAGAGCATGATGGAGAGTGCCTGTAATCTCAGCTACTTGGGAGGGTTGTTTGAGGCCAGGAGTTTGAGACAGCCTGAACAACACAGTAAAACCTCATTTCTAAAATATATATATATATATGTTTTTTGAGTTGGAGTCTCATTCCGTCGCCCAGACTGGAGTGCAGTGGCCACTCCCGGCCACCGCAGCCTCGACCTGCTGGGCTCCAGTGATCCTTCTGCCTCAGCCTTCCAAGTAGCTGGAACTACAGGCACGTGCTACCACACCCAGCTGATTTTTGATTTATTGTAGAGATGAGGTCTCGCCAAGTTGCCCAGGTGGGTCTCGAACCCGCGGGCTCAGGCAATCCACTCAATCTCCCAAAGCACAGGATTCCAGGCTGAGCCACCGAGCCCGGCTTTAAAAAATATTTTTAAATTTAGCTTGATTAAGGTGGCACATTGCCTATAGTCCTAGCAGTTTGGGAGACTGAAGCTGGAGGATTTCTTGAGCCCAGGAGTTCATGGCTACAGTGAGCTGTAATCACACCATTACACTCCAACCCAGGTAACAGAGCAAGATTCCATCTCTTAAAAAAATAAAAAGAGGAAGAATAAAATAAAGTAGAATAAAATTTATGTAATCAGAATCCCAGAAGGAGAAGAGAAAGAGTGTATGACTGAAAAGAATATTCAAATAAATACTTTTTAAAAAAATAACTAAAATTTTCCCAAGTTTAGCAAAAGATATAAACCTACAGGATTAAGAAGCTGAGCTAATGTCCAATAGGATAAATCCAAGTAGAATCACACCAAGACACATTATAATCAAACTTCTGGAGACTAGAGGTAAAGAAAAAAATCTTGAAAGTAGTCAGAGAAAAATGATACTTACCTATGGGGAAAAACTGATTTAAATGGCAATGGATTTCTCATAAAAAAAAAAAACCGTGGAGACAAGAAGGAAGTGGCACATTATTTTTCAGATGATGAAAAAAAAAAAAGAACAGCCAACCCAGAATCCTGTACCCAGTGAAAATAACCTTCAAGAATGAAGAAGAAATCGAAACATTCTCAGTGAAGGAAAACTAATAGAATTTGTTGCCAACAGGCCTATCCTAAAAGAATAGCTAAAAGAAGTTTTTGAAACAGAAAGGAAACGATAAAAGAAGGAATTTAAAAACAAGAAGAAAAAGGAGGCAATGCGGAGAGTAAAAATGTGAATAAATATAATAAACTTTCATTCTCTTGAGTTTTGAGGTTATATTTGATAACTGAAGCAAAAATTATAATGTTTTATGTAGTATTCATTGTATATAGAAGAAATAATTTAAGACAGAATATTATGAATGAGAAAGGCAAAGGGACTTAGATGGCAGTAAGATTTCTGTGCTTCACTCAAACTCGTAAAATGTTCACACTACTAGACTGTAATAAGTTATGAATGCATATTGTAATACCCAGAAGAGCCACTAAAAAAGTTTGTACAGAGATATACACCAAAAACACTATAGATAAATAAAAAATGGAATTCTAAGAATGTTCAGGTAACTCACAGGGAGGCAAGAAAAATGAAACAAAATAAACACAGATTAAAATAGCCAATTTAAGACCTAACATGGTAATAATTACCTTAAAGGTAATTATCTAAATAAACTCATTAAAAGAGCTGACAGAGTAGATTTAAAAGCATGACCCAACTCAAACACAACAATATAAGTAGATTGAAAGTAAAGAATGGAAAAAGATATATCATGCAACCATTAATCAAAAGGGAAGAGTAACTATATTAATATCAGATAAAGTAGACATGAGAGCAAAGAAGATTACTTGGACGGAGCAGGGTAAAAGAATCAGGCCAGCACTGTGGCTCACACCTGTAATCCCAGTACTTTGGGAGACCAAGGCAGGAGAATTGCTTGAGCTCAAGACCAGCCTGGGCAACATAGCAAGACCTTGTCTGTACAAAAAAATTTTTTTTTTAATTAGCCAGGTGTGGTGCCACGTACCTGTAGTCTCAGCTACGAAGGTTGAGGTGGAAAGATCACCTGAGCCCAGAAAGTTGAGGCTGCAGTGAGCCGCGATTGTGCCACTGAACTCTACCCTGTGTGACAGGGTGAGATCTCGACTGAAAAAAAAATGAAGGCCAGGCGCGATGGCCCACGCTTATAATCCCAGCACTTTGGGAGGCAAAGACCAGCAGATTACTTGAGCCCAGGAGTTCAAGACAAGCCTGAGAAACATGGCAATACCTTGTCTCTACAAAAAATCAAAAAAAATTAGCCAGACATGGTGGCATGAACCTGTAGTCCCAGCTACTCACAATGCTGAGGTGGAAGGCTCACCTGAGCCCAGGAAGTTGAGGCTGTTGTGAGCTGTGATTGTCATGATCCTGCCACTACACTCCAGCAGGCTGGGTGACAGTAAGACCCTGACTCAAAAAAAAAAAAAAAAAAGATCAATGCATCGAGAAGACATAGCAGTCCTAAATGTGTATGTACCAAACAACAAAATTGCAACATATGTGAAGCAAAAACTGACGGAACTGAAAGAAGAAAGGGACAAATCTACAATTGTAGTAAGAGACTTCAGTATTCTTCTCTAACAGTCGATAGAACACCAGACAGAAAATGATCAAGAATGTAGAATCCAACACACCATCAACCAACATAATCTTTTTAAAATTTCAGTATCTTTAAGAGTGCCATGGGTTTGTTTTTTTTTGAGTCGGGGTCTCACTCTGTCACTCATACTGGAATGCAGTGGCATGATCAGGGCTCACTGCGTTCTCCACCTCCTGGGTTCAGGTGATCCTTCTGCCTTGGCCTCCTGAGTAGCTGGACTACACTTTTGGTGGGAATGTAAATACATGCCACCACGCCTGGCTAATATTTTGATTTTTTTTTTTTTTGGTAGAGAAGAGGTCTCCTTATGTTGCCTAGGCTGGTCTTAGACTCCTGGGCTTAGGCATTCCTCCCACCTCAGCCTCAAAGTGCTGGGTTTACAAGCGTGAGCCTCTGTGCCTGGCATGGTTTTGGTTACAAGGATGAATTGTTAAGTGGTGAAATCTGGTCTAATGGTGTACCCATCACTCAAATAGTGTACATTGTACTCAGTAGATAGATTTTTCATCCTTTACTTCCCTCCCACCTTACCCCCTTCTGAGTCTCCAATGTCCATTATACCATTCTGTATGTCTTTTGGACCCATAATTTAGCTCCCATCTGCTTAAGTGAGAACATGTAGTATTTGGTTTTCTGTTTTATCAGTTACTCCACTTAGGAGAAAGCCCTCTATTTCCATCCAAGTTGCTGCACAGGATATTGTTTCATTCTGTTTTGTGGTTGAATAGTGTGTGTGTGTGTGTGTGTGTGTGTGTGTGTGTGTGTGTGTGTGTGTCGTTTTCTTCATCTTATCACTTGTTGAACACTTAGGTTGATTCTAAATCTTTGCAATTGTGAATTGTGCTGTGATAAACATACAAGTACAGGTGTCTTCTTTGTATAATGACTTCTTTTCCTTTGGGTAGATAACCAGTAATGGGATTGCTGGTTCAAATGAAGTTTCGCTCTTTGAGAAATCTCCACACTGTTTTTCATAGGTTGTACTAATTTACATTCCCACCAGTAGTGAAATTATCACTGCATCTGCAGCATCTATTGTTTTTTGACTTTTTAATAATGTCCATTGGGGTAAGGTGGTTTTAACTTGCAATTTCCCTGATGATTTGTGATGTTTTTTCATGTTTGTGGACCATTTGTTATCTTCTTTTGAGATATGTCTGTTCATGTTGTTTGCCCACTGTTTTTTGTTTTTTTTTTTTGAGTTGGAGTCTCACTCTGTCCCCCAGACTGGAGAGACTGGAGTGCAGTGGCCGCTCCCAGCCACTACAGCCTCGACCTGCTGGGCTCCGGCGATCCTTCCGCCTCAGCCTTCCAAGTAGCTGGAACTACAGGTGTGCGCTACCACGCCCGGCTAATTTTTGGATTTATTGTGGAGATGAGGTCTCGCCAAGTTGCCCGGGTGGGTCTGGAACCCGCGAGCTCAGGCAGTCCACTCACCTCAGCCTCCCAAGGCGCGGGATTACAGGCTGAGCCACCGAGCCCAGCGTTCGCCCACTTTTTAATGGGGTTATTTATTTATTTTCTTGCTGATTTGTTTGAATTCCTTGTAGATTCTGTATATTAGTCCTTTGCTGGATGTAGTTTGTGAATATTTTCTCCCACTCTGTAGGTTGTCTGTTTACTCTGCTGATTATTTCTTTTGTTATGCAGAAGCTTTTGGTTTAACTAAGTCTCATTTGTTGTTTTTGTCACATTTGTTTTAAGGCGTCTTAGATGTAAATTTTTTGCCTGGGACAGTATCTAGAAGCGTTTTTCCTAGGTTTTCTTCAGGAACTTTATGGTTTGGGGTCTTATATTTGAGTATTTAATCCATTTTGAGTTACATTTTATATATAGTGAAAGAGAGGGAGGGCGCCGAACACAGAAGTGGGGGCAGCTCCTGGTAGCGGGCCCAAGGGAGGAGGGCTGGGCACAGAGGAGGAGGACTAAGGAGGAGTGAGTGCCCCAGAGGGAGGTGGGGCTGGGACAGGCGTCCACCTGGTAGGACCCACGGGAGGGGCGGGAGTGGCGGGGCCTCCCGTCTCCACCTCAGCGATCCGGCATCTAGAGTGATGGCGGTTGCTTGCACAGCCCCAGTGAAGACCTGCTTTGGGAAATACATTCAGAAAGTGCCCTAAAGTTTCCCCTGCTGGAAAAACTGAAAAAGCAGGATTTATAACATTAGAATGAGTGAATAATTTGCTAAGATGTCAGAAAATAATAGTAAAAATATAGATGTAAGGCCCCCACCCATAAAAAAAGAGAGGAAAAGTCTGAAATCATTAATCTATAAACTGTCACCCTAAAAAATAAAAACGAGCCAGGCTCGGTGGCTCAGCCTGTAATCCCGCGCCTTTGGGAGGCTGAGGTGAGTGGATTGCCTGAGCCTGCGGTTTCGAGACCCGCCTGGGCAACTTGGTGAGACCTCATCTCTACAATAAATCAAAAAAATTAGCCGAGTGGGGTAGCGCGCACCTGAGTTCTGGCTACTTGGAAGGCTGAGGCGGAAGGATCGCTGGAGCCCAGCAGGTCGAGGCTGCAGTGGCCTGGAGTGGCCACTGCACTCCAACCTGGGCGACAGAGTGAGACTCCAACTCAAAAAAATAAATAAATAAAAGAAAAAAGAAAAAAGAAGCATCAGCAAGGGTACCTGCATAATCAGAGTTTGTATAACTAACACTGAGTTGTACCCCACATCTTTATAATAAATAAGTAAATAAACAATAAAAATAAAAAAGAGGCAGAATAAACCCAATACAAGCAGAAGGAAGAAAATAAAAGGATAAGAGCAGAAGTCAGTGATATTGGAAACATAAGAATAAAAGAATCAGTGAAATTTTAAAAAACCAGTTCTTTGAAAAGATTAGTTCAATTACAAACTTGTGGCGATAGCTGTAATTGCCTTGGAGAACTAAAACCTTTTCAATTTTAACAGGCTTTGATACTAAAGTTCTGAGTCTTTATGACACTACTTATATTTTAGCCAGTACAGCATAGTGGTAAAGAATACAGACTCTAGAACCAGACTACCTAGGCTTAAAATGAGTTATTTAGAGCCGGGCTGGGTGGCTCTGCCTGTAATCCCAGTGCTTTGGGAGGCTGAGGTGAGTGGATTGCCTGAGTCTTTGGGTTCAAGAGCCGCCTGGGCAACTTGGTGAGACCTCATCTCTATAATAAATTAAAAAATTAGCTGGGCGTGATAGCACGCGCCTGTAGTTCCGGCTACTTGGAAGGCTGAGACAGATTGCCGGAGCCCAGCAGTCGAGGCTGCGTTGGCCAGGAGCGGCCACTGCCCTCCAGTCTGGGTGACAGAGTGAGACTCCAATTCAGAAAAAAAAAAAATGAGTTATTTAGAGCAGTGCCTGATATTTTGTGAACGTTAAGCAAATGTTAACTGTAGTTATGCTCATGATTCATTGAAGAAAATTTCTGTTATTCAGTACAGAATGAATATATAGTTGACTTTGAATAGCACCACAGTTGGGTGTCCCCTCCATCCCCTGCACAATCAAAAATCCATGTATAACTTTTGATTCTCAAAAACTTAACTACTAATAGCCTACTGGTGACCAGAAGCCTTATCAATAACAAAACAATTAATCAGCACGTATTTTGTAAGTTATGCATTGTATACTATATTCTTACAATAAAGTAAGCTAGAGAAAAGAAAATGTTATTAGAATTATAAGGAAGAGAATATATATTCATTAAATGAAAGTGGATCATTATAAAGGTCTTCATTCTTGTTGTCTCAGTGTGAATTGAGTAGCCTGATAAGGAGGAGGAAAACAGGGTGTTGGGCTTCCTGTCCCAGGAGTGACAGAAGCAGAAGAAAATCCACATATACTTGGAAACGTGCAGCTCAACAACTGTATTATTGCTGCCTTGTTTCTATATTGTACTGTACTAATAGAAGCTGGGAAGGGATATCAACTGTTCCACTGTTAATCCAGGACTTTCTAATGTACAATACTGCTTAATTTACATTTTTGGCTGCTTACTAGCAATATTTTTCTTGAACCTAGAGTATCATTACATTTATAAAACTCTGCAATCTTGTTGTTACACAAACTGTCTCTTTTTCTAAGTTTATCCAGCATCAAAAAAAATACCCCTAAATAAAGGCAAAATAAATCTTTTGGCGGGGGGAAAGTGTTTGTAAATGAGTATCCTTAAAGAATTCCTACAAACCAATGAGAAAAACATTTACAAACCAATGAGAAAAGAGAACAAAGGACACAAACATTTCCTAGAAGGAATAGCATCAAAAAGAATTCAATATGTAGGTATATATTTAGCAAAGAAGGTATAGACTTGTATTCTGAACACTATAAAACATTTGAAAATATTAGAGGCCTAAATAAATTGAAAGATACGTTCTTGGATTAGAATACTTACTGTTCTTAAAATGGCAATACTCCCCAATTGAACTACAGATTCAACACATTCCCCCTCAGAATCCCAGGTAGGTTTTTTGCGAAAATTGACAAGCTGATCCTAAAATTCATATGGAAACACAAAGGACCCAGAATAGCTAAAACAATCTGGAAAAATAATAATAAAGTTGGGAGACTCAAACCGTCCAGTGTCAAAACTTACTACAAAGCCACAGTACTCAGGACAGTGTGATACTGGCGGAAGGGATAGCCAGAAATCAGTGGAATAGAATTGAGAGAAGAGAAGTAAACCCTCATAAAAAATAGACAATTGCTTTTCAGCAAGGGTGTGAAGATATAGAGAAAGAATAGTCTTTTCAACAAGTGGTGCTGGAATAACTGGATATTCACATGCAGAAGAACGAAGTCAGATCCCCTCCTCTCCCCATACATGCTAATTAATTTAAAATGTATAATAGACCTAAGTATAAGAGCTAAAAATATAAAACTTATAGAAGAAAACATAAGAATAACTCTTCATGACGTTGGAGTAGAACAAGTCTAATTCAAAAAGTACAAGTGACTAAAAAATATATATATTGGTGAATGGGACTTCATCAAAATTTAAAACTTCTGTGCTTCAAAGTCTTCCGTCAAGAAAGTCAAAAGGCAATCCATAGAGTGGGAGAGAATATTTGCCAATTATATATCTGATAAGGGACTTCCAGAATATCTAAAGAACTCATACCACTCCTTCAACAATAAAATATGGACAAAAGATGTGTATAAACATTTCTCCAAATAATATTTATAAATGTTCAATAAACAAATGACAAGATGCTCAACATCTCTGGCTATCAGAGCAATAAAGATCAAAACCACAGTGAGATACCACTTTATACCCACTCGTATGCCTAAGTTAAAAAAAAATAATAATGATGACAAATATTGTTGAGTATGTGGAGACATTGAAACTCTCACATGTTGATAGAATCGTAAAATGGTACAGTCACGTAGAAAAAACAGCCTTTCCTCAGATTTAAAGCGTAAGAGTTGCCACATGATGTGACAGTCCTACTCCTAGATATATATCCAAGGAAAGTGAAAATGTATATACCCATCAAAAACATGTGTAATATGATCACCACAGTGCGATTCATAGCCCGAAAGGGGAAACCACCCAAGTGCCCGTCAGCTGACGAACGGATAGACAAAATGTAGTATAGCCGTACGATCAGTACTATTCGGTGCAGGAGAATCCTGACACATGCTACAGCATGAATGAGACTCGAAGGCATCGTACTAAGTAAAAGAAGCCGTCACACAAAACCTCACTTTGCATCGTTCCACTTACATGGAATGTCCAGAATATGAAAATGTGTAGAGACAGTACATGAATGGTCACCGACGGCTGAGGGGAGGAGATAACGGCCAGTGATGGCATGTAAACTTGAGGTTTCTTCGAAGTAATGAGAATGTCTTAAAATTAGTCTGTGGTGATAGTTGCACAATGCTGTGACTATATCAAAAGTTGCAAATTGTGTAATTTAAATGAGTATGAAAGTATACAAATTATATCTGTGTTTTTTTTAATTGGGGTCTCATTCTGTCGCTCAGGCTGGAGTGCAGTGGCACATTCATAGCCACCACAACCTTGCCCTGCTGGGCTCGGGTGATCCTTCCACCTCAGCCTTCCAAGTAGCTGGAACCACAGGCATATGGCACCACACCCAACTAATTTTGTGATTTATTGTAGAGATGAGGTCTCACACCCCGAGGCTCAGACAGTCCTCTTGCCTCCACCTCCCAAAATCTGGGATTGCAGGTTTGAGCCACTGTGCCTGGTCTATAAATTATATCCTAATAAAACTATTAAAAAGAAAAAATGTTTTCATTCTCTAACCAGTAATTCTACTTTTAGAAATCTATCCTAAGGAAATGAATGTATTCATTCATTCCTTCAATATTTATTAAGGGACACTGTTCTAGTGGGCATTCTTTTAGGTGCTAGGGATACAGCAGTGAACGCAATAATCAAATATAATGACCTGAGGATTTTTTAAAAGGAAAGTTCAAAATAACATTAATAATGTAAAAAGCTAGAAGCACCTAAATGGTCCCACAGCAGACAAATAATGCTGTGTTGTGGAATGTTATATACCCATTTAAAATTCAAGTTTTCATAGAGTAACCATTGATGTGAGAAAATTCTGCTGTATAATGTGATATTAAGTGTTCTATATGACATATTGTACACTGCTGTGAAATTAATATTTCTATAGGTAATAGTGTTGGATTTTGACTCTAGAGCACACCTTTCTATCAGTTGGTGTCTTTTTTATGTTTTTCTGAGTTTTCTCTTTCTCCTACAGTAAGATACATTATCTTTATAATGCTAAAAACCATCAACATACATTTTCCTGAGTTTCCAATAATACCAAGCGAAAGCTCTGAACTGTTTCAATGCTTGATATGGGTTTGTTTCCCTTGAGGTTAAGAGAACAAAGCCGTGGGAACATCTGATTTGCTGCTGAATAAAACTGGTATTTTTTTCATAAGCCAATCTGAGTATGGAAATACCTAGTTTAAAAGAAGAAAATGAACAGGAAAGGTATCAACTCTTTATTAGGGACTGCCTTTTGTTCTTTGTGGTATTTTTTGTGTGTTCAAGTCGATTGCATTTTGCTTCTTTCAATGTCAACCTGTGAACAATTTTTATTACATCAGAGTTATCCTTAGTGAGCACTTATTACGTGCCAGCAGTTTAATGCATTACCATATCCGGTTGTTCTAAGAGACCTCGTAGCCACTTATGAGGAAAACATAATCATATCCCATTCACCAGGTGAACCACTAAGGTCACACAGCTGGTTTACACCAGAATCAGGACTGCAGGATACAAGTATTCCTGATGCCCAGGCTCATTTTCTCAGCCACTACCGGCTCTGATACTAAGAGGGGAAAACTGTGTTGCCAGAGGGGTTCTTAACCCAGCCCGGGGGTTCAGGCACACACATGCAGACAAAATGAAGCAATATATGACACAGTCCTAAAGTGTATAGTATGGAAAATTAGGACATGATGGAATGCAGTAAAGTACTTATTGTTGACTGTGAACAGTAACTGTAAATGAATTCAAAAGAAAACTGAAGATTACAAACGGTCCCAGAATACATTTATGCCATTGTTTGCTTCTTCTGCTTCTTATAATCCCTGTTCATTTCTCTTTTAATTAATGTTACAAGATTTAGAATGTTCTGTTAAAAGGTAAACAAACAGTTGGTATGTGTATTTTGTTTCCTTTTTTAGACTGCTTCTGGTAGCTGAGTGTGTTTTCTGCCTTATTTGTAACCTGAGATGTATTTGGCTAATGGCCAACGTGAAAGCATGAAGTGGTCTCTTGGTAAAATTTATTTAACCATCTAATCTTTGATTGTTGCAGGCAACATGGCTGTATGGTATACAGATAACAGGTTTACTCCTGGTCTGCATTCTTCAGTTTTTTAATTCCATGATTCTTGGATCATTGCTTATCAGTTTTAACCTTTCAGTATTAATTGCAAGAAAACTTCAGGTAGGACTTTTTTTGTCCTTTATCCAAGTAAACCTAAAACAAAAAAAGTGTGGTTCATTGAGCCTTATTTTCATACAGCATACAAGGGAAATTTATGAACCAATTCCCACTAGAAAGCACAAGTGGTATTGTTTGCTTTTTAAGTGTATGTTGCGCCATTCTGTTTCAAGCTTTCTGTTTGTTTGTTTGTTTGTTTTTTGAGTTGGAATCTCACTCTATCACCCAGACTGGAGTGCAGTGGCCGCTCCGGCCACCGCAGCCTCAACCTGCTGGGCTCCAGCGATCCTTCTGCCTCAGCCTTCCAAGTAGCTGGAGCTACAGGCATGCGCTACCACGCCTGGCTAATTTTTGGATTTATTGTAGAGATGAGGGCTCACCAAGTTGCCCTCATCCGCGGGTCAGGCAATCCACCCACCTCAACCTCCCAAAGCGCGGGATTACAGGTTGAGCCACCAAGCCCAGCTTGTTTCAAGCTTTCTGAGGTCATAGTCATCCCTTTGTTCTGACAGTTATACTAATTTAGAGAACTGGAAGTTTACTTCAGGGATTAGCCGAAGATGCTTCGTTGACTGTCACTGATTTGAAGTTGCAATAAAAGAGAAAAATTTTTAACTTTTGTGTGTGTGAACTCAGGATTGAGAAGAATCTGTTACCTGTGTGAAGGTGTTCACCACAGTTGTTCAAGTTGGTGGACACCTTATTGTTTTTCATGTAGTAACACTACTTTTTTTCCATCCTTTCATAGCATGTTACCTATTTTAAGTGAATTGCAATTAACTCTGTTTTGAAAATTTTCAGGATCCAAATAAATACCTTTAAAAATAATGGGACATTTCCTAGGGTATTGTAAAATATGTTTGAAAACATCGGCCTAATCTTTTGCCTTTGCTATATAATTAAACTTCTTACATTCACATGAAATTTGAGTCATTTGTTTTTGCCTTAAATTTTAACAAAGTCTGTTTTAAATATTTATATGCTATAAACATTTCTACTTTAAGAAGGATAAGTTCTTTTAAGGAAAATTTGTTGTCTTTTGAGTGAGAATTGCTGAGGATAAACTGTAATCAAGATCTTTTTTTTAAACCAGACTTTTAGCTGACTGTTAGAAACAGCACTTCAGTCTGGGCATGGTGACTCACACCTGTCATCCTAACACTTTGGAAGACTGACATGGAAGGGTCGCCTGAGGCCAGGAGTTTGAGACCAGCTTGGGCAACATAGCAAGACCCCCTTCTCTACTAAAAATAAAAATTAAAAAATTAACCAGACATGGTGCCACATGTCTGCAGTCCTAGCTACTTGGGAGGCAGAGGTGAGAGGATTACTTGAGCCCAGGAGTTTGAGGCTACAGTGAGCTATGATTGCACCACTGTGTGCCAACCTGGATGACAGAGTGAGACCCTGTCTCTACAAAAACAATCAAAAAACATTAGCTCTTATTCATCTTTTTAGCCTTAATTGTAAGTGATGTTCATATTTGAACTCCTTAGATGATATTATATTTTTTGGTATATAGTTACCTGAAGATTCTGAGAAAACTAGTATATATCAAAGAGCACAATTCATTTTTTCATGTTGTTAAGTCTTTAATTGGGGTATAGATATGTCTGTGATATATGAATTAATAGATAAATAATGTAATGATTTGTTCAGTCAGCATTTTCTGAGTACCTTCCAAGTGGCAGACCCCAATACTCTGCTGGTGAAGTCCTTGAAAAACAAAAACTCTGTTGCAAAGGTCTTTCAAAAAAAAAAAAAAAAAGACTAGGACACATTTATTCATCTGATGAAGTTTATTATTAAGGGATTCATTTACTACTAGAAAATTTACAGACATTAAGACAGTGTAACCTCATGAAGATTAGGTTATATTTCCAATTATTTTTCCTTTATATTGTATAATCCAGTGTTTTACATCCTTAAGTAATCTCATTGTCAATGTTTATGTAGTTATGTTAAAGTTGAAGAATTAAAACACAACTCTTTTAATTTCTAGAAAAATCTGAAAACTGGAAGCTTCCTTAATAGACTTGGGAAACTTTTGTTACATTTATTTGTGGTTTTATGTTTGACACTTTTTCTCAACAACATAATTAAGGTAAGTTAATAAAGTGACATATTTAATGTATTTTTTAAATTAACTTTTAGCATTGTAGATAATTTCTGAAACTTTTCATATATATTTTAATATATATAGATATATGTGTATATATAGATACATATTTTTTTTTAGTGGGAATCTCACTCTGTCACCCCAGCTGAAGTGCGGTGGCATGCTCATGGCTACCACAGCCTCGATCTGCTGGGCTCAGGTGATCCTTCCATCTTAGCCTTCCAAATAGCTGAAACTACAAGTGTGCACCACCATACCCAGCTAACTTTTTGATTTATTGTAGAGACCAGATCTTGCCAAGTTGCCCAGGCTAATCTTCAAACCCCTGAGCTCAGGCAATCCTCTCACCTCCACCTCCCAAAGTGTTTGGATTGTGCCTGGCTTTTTGAAACTTTCAATTTTAAATTCTTGCTTTATACAGTAAATTAGCATCACTGAAGTTACTAGCTTCACTTTAAACAGGCTTTGTTTTAACTTTGTCTTAGTAACAAGGATTATTTTGTTGATTTTTGTCACTGATTTCTATTCACTCTTCAGCGTGTTCTACCTTAAACTCACTCACCTTTTAAGTTATTAACCTTTCTAGAAGTTCAACTTTAAAAGCATTAAATAAATACTTCTGTAAATTCAAAAACTCTACTTTTTAGGACCATAGTATACACAGTTTTCTATACAATCACTGTTTAGTACACTATGGTACTAAAAAATATGACATGATTTTTATGGAGCTCAGGTAATAAGTAAACGGTCTTGCTATCCCATTCCTGCTAGGAAAGAGTTGGACTCATTTTCCCTAACATTTAACTAACTTATATTTAACAACTTAAATTTAATGAGCAGAATAACTCATTTAGAAACTTAAGTAGGTATCTAGTTGTTATATGTCCAGCAGATACTTTGCTAAGATTTTTTTTTTTTTTTTTTGAGTTGGAGTCTCGCTCTGTCACCCAGACTGGAGTGCAGTGGCCACTCCCGGCCACCGCAGCCTCAACCTGCTGGGCTCTGGTGATCCCTCCAGCCTTCCAAGTAGCTGGAACTACAGGCACGCACTACCACACCCAGCTAATTTTTTATTTGTTGTAGAGACGAGGTCTCACCAAGTTGCCTGGGTGGGTCTCAAACCCACAGGCTCAGGCAGTCCACTCGTCTCAGCCTCTCAAAGTGCTGGAATTACAGGCTGAGCCACCAAGCCTGACCATTTTGCTAAGATTTTTTAAGTGTTCAGTATTTTTACCAGGAACTTTTTTTTTTTTGAGAGCAGCCTTCACGTAAGTGCTTAGACCTTGCTCTCCCCTTTATTTTCATGCTGGAGCAAAGCTACAATGATTTCTTTGGATGGTCGTGCCCCTTCTTAGAAAGCTGGGCTCGGAAGAGGAGCCATCTGCAGTGTAGCCGCCTCCTCCTCTGTAAGAGAATGGTAGTTCTGGTCCCTGTCTGTTGACTTTCATAGGAAAAAAAAGACTATTCACTCAGTCAGCCACGTTACATACCTTGTTCCAGGTCCTTGTCTCTAACTGTGTTCTCAAACTCTGTATACTTCATTGCATATCACTTATTTGATTGGAGCATTCAGCATTTTTGTGGAAGATTAACTGAGAGACATGCAGTTCATCCATTTGCCTTCTTGACATACTCAGTTATCTGATCTTGGATTAAACCAGCTAGCAGAGAGCTACATTCCTGGACCACCACCTTCTGACTCCCCGTGGAATAACATCTGTGAATTGCACTTGATATTTTTCCAGTGATCTACAATGAGAGGACTTAGAAAAAATAGTCTGAAATGCCTTGCTGTTTTTGCTATACTCAAGGGAAAAATTTCTCTTGAGTCTCTGTTCTAGGTCTGTCATGCTGTCTTCTGAGCATCTGGTTTGTTTTACTCTTATGACCCTGTGAGTAACATAAATGCATTTATCTCCCTCCTTGCATTTGCTGCTAGAATGCACAAGACCAGATTTGTGGCTCATCTCTAATGAATATATTGTGTGTACTGATCTCAATTCTAGCTTTATACATTTTTTAATCTATCTTCATTTTTTTTTCTGGTAGAATTTGTTCACCACTTATGTCATGGATTTTTTAAGCCATAATTTAAAAATAAAATTGTTAATTAAAATTCTCATCACTGATGATGAGCACTGGCACTTGTCTGTCCACCTCTTAAGGGTCTACTGTCTTGAATTGTCTTTGAGTGAATGAGTCTTGCATCAGTGTATCTGCAGATCAAAAGCCCAAAGCCAAACAGGCTTTGTGGGCTGTATCTGTCTGAGGTTTCCGATCATTGTATTGTTGGTTTTCTGGTCTGAAAACTTGTATTCACCGTGCTTCAGCCTTTTCCTTTTCCCAAAAACCAAAAAAGCTCATCTTTTATTACCTATTTTGCATATTTAACTTATGCATAAGATTTTTTTGAATAAGGGATTATGCTAAAAATGGGGGGGGGGAGAGGAAGGAGTTTGAAAGTCCCTGCTTTAGAATTCCTCAATTCTGAGAACTACTGTGAACATGTGCTAATTTTATACACACATACACACACTCCTGTGAAATTGGACACTGAATATACATATTCAAGGGGAAATTATCGGGAAACCATGCCCAAGGCACTAACAGCGATTTTTGTTTTCTCTCTCCCCAATAGAAAATTCTTAACCTGAAGTCAGATGAGCACATATTTAAATTTCTAAAGGCAAAATTTGGGCTTGGAGCAACAAGGTATGGCTGAATTGAAGATCTGTGTTTGCCATTTTATATCGAGTCAGCAGAGACTTTTTTTTTTTTGAGTTGGAGTCTCACTCTGTTGCCCAGACTGGAGTGCAGTGGCCGCTTTCGGCCACCGCAGCCTCGACCTGCTGGACTCCGGCGATCCTTCCACCTCAGCCTTCCAAGTAGCCGGAATTATAGACATGCGCTACCACGCCCGGCTGATTTTTTAATTTATTGTAGAGATGAGGTCTCGCTGCCCAGGCGGGTCTCGAACCCGCGGGCTCAGGCAATCCACTCACCTCAGCCTCCCAAAGGTGCGGGATGACAGGCTGAGCCACCGAGCCCGGCTAGCAGAGACTTTAAAAGTTAAGTTGCCGTAGTGCCTTCAACTATTCATGACAGACTCACTTTGAGGAAATATATAATGTAGTTTCCTTGCCTTGTATTGAATTTAATACTTTGCTTTCCATTTGTTCCCTAGGGATTTTGATGCAAATCTCTATCTGTGTGAAGAAGCTTTTGGTCTTCTGCCTTTTAATACATTTGAAAGGCTTTCCGATACTCTGCTTTTTTATGCTTACATGTTTGTTCTGTTCATCACAGTGATTGCAGCATTCGTTGTTGCCTTTCAAAATCTCAGGTATGGCATATTTCAGAAGTCTAAAGCTCTGCTTTTATGAACTCGTTCTATGTTGCAGAAGAATTGCTTACTGGAAATCAAAATACCAGATGCAGAACAGAGTAGGAGTATTCATCTTAAACGGAGGCCATACCTAGTTTAGAGTGAACTCCATTCTCAATAATGCAGAGACAACAAAGAGTAATGGTCACAGTGCAAACTAGTCTGGGTTTAAGTCGTGGCTTGCATACTTGGAAGCAAAGTGATCTTTGAGCCAGTTATGTAATCTTTCAGTATTTATCTTTCCTTATCTGTAGAATGGGAATACTAAGAGTACTTACTCTATAGGATTTTGTGAAAAATAAATAAGTCAAAACAACATACATTTTTTTTTTGAATTGGAGTCTCACTCTGTTGCCCAGACTGAAGTGCAGTGGCATGCTCCCAGCCACCGCAGCTGGAACTACAGGCGCGTACTACCACGCCTGGCTAATTTTTGATTTATTGTAGAGACAAGGTCTCGCCCACTTGTCCGGGCTGGTCTCAAACCCACAGACTCGGGAAATCCATTCACCTCAGCCTCCCAAAGTGCTGGGATTACAAGCTGAGCCACTGAGCCCAACCCATAAAATACTTGAAGTAGTGTCTTGTGCCTAGAATATTTTATGGATGTAAACTATCATTAGTTAGTATTATTTTTACTGTTGACTCATAAGTCTCTTTTTTGTTCCCATTATTGGTATTCTGTGTTTTTCTGCCTTCTTTCTCTAGCTACTTTTAAAAAAATTTCTCGTGAAATATCAAGAGTTAATTATTGTTCATTTTTGCTTTTGCTTTTTGTTTCAGGACTCAAAGTTGGAGTGTACCCTAATTACTAGTATCCACTAAAAGTTTTAAATAACTGCCAGTTCTTTTAAACTTAGTATGTCTATTAATCTGAAAGAAAACATCAAGGAGTATAAAGCCTTTTTAAAAACTTGTACAACACCTACCTATCAAGCTGGTGGGGATTTGCGTTTACTATGTATATTAGATGGAAAGAAAATTAAACGTGAGAAGTTGAAGCTACTTTCCGTTGTAAAAATTTAATGAAGCTGACAAGGAAGCCCTTGTTCTGTATAGCTACCTTGCCAGTTAAGGTGCTGGTGAACTCTGACTCACAGCCACAAGGGCTGTCATTAAAATGATTCCAGATTAGTTGAGATGCTTTATGATTATTGAGAATGAAGCAACATTGAACCATGAAAATATTTCACTGACTATAAACTATTTTAGTATCTTTCAGAAGTGTTCTTTTTTCTACCTCACCCAAGATAAAATTTAGCCCTGTGAAAATGGATGGAAATTATGCTAGGCAGTGTAACTTAATATTATTCCAGACAGACCAAGTGTCAACAGGATGCTAGACCGCATGCAAAGCAGGAAGTTTAGTTGGCCTGCGGTGTCTTTGTGAAAGTGTCTGCCATGCTCAGTGTGAATCCATGACCCGTCTTGCAAGCTGACTTGGTGTATGGTCACAGCCAAAGGCTTTAGAGCATCCTCATCCCCCAGATCGGGATCTTAGGACTTTATGAGAGGAAAAGCATTGCATTAAGGTAGCCAAGGAATCAAGCTCAGTCACATGTCGCTTAACAATGAGAACGTGTTCTGAGAAGTGCCTTTCTAACTGATTTTGTCATTGTGTGAACAGCATAAAGAGCACTTACACAAACCTAGCTTGCATCGCCTGCTGCACACCTAAGCTATATGCTGTAGTCTATTGTTCCTAGGCTACAAACCTGTATAGCGTGTTACTGTACTGAATGCTGTAGACAGTTGAAACACAATGGTCCATATTTATGTATCAAGCATATCTAAATATAGAAAAGGTACAGTAAAAATATATAAAGATTGAAAAATAAAAGATACACCTACATAGGGCACTTACCAGGAATGGAGCTTACAGGACATATCTAAATATAGAAAAGGTACAGTAAAAATATGACATAAAGATTGAAAAATAAAAGATACACCTACATAGGGCACTTACTAGGAGTGGAGCTTACAGGACTGAAAGTTCTGAGTGAGTCAGTGAGTAAATGTGAAGGCCTGGGACGTTACTGTATAGTATTACAGAGTTCATAAACACTGTGCACTTAGGATGTACTACATTTATTTTTAAAATAAAGTAATTGGGCTATGACATTATGGACGAGATTGAGTATGTTCAGGGTGCCGTAGACAGGCTGTTTTGTTACAACAACGATGATGTCACCAGGTAATAGGAATTTTTCAGCTCCATTATAATTTTATGGGACCAGTGTCGTATACATGGTCCTTCGTTGACTAAATTGTCGTTATGAGGCACATGGCTGTATCTTAATATGAATTAACTTTAAGTAACTTGAAGGGTATCTTATCAGTGCCAAGTATTTAAGTTATTTCTGCAGTTTTAATACTAGGAAGGATGATACTGTCACATTTATACAACACATCTGCATTAGTGTGAAGGATAAATCAAAAAGACACTGTGTTCTATATACATGGGATTAATAAAAGACTTCCCCTTGCCTAGGGTACAGGAGAAGTATTGCAGAATTCTCCCAGGTACCAAGGGAAGATAAGTGCATATGTTCTCCTTGTCTGGAGTAACCTTTTAGTATCATTATGGAAGCCAGTGTTTGAGTTGTAATATTTAACATTTAAGTAAAGATTACCACCAATGGTGAAAACTGCCTTGGAGTATCACTTTATTTTAATTAATTATTTATTTATTTATTTATTTTGAGTTGGAGTCTCACTCTGTCGCCCAGAGTGAGACTCTGCAGGGGTCGGCCACCACAGCCTCGACCTGCTGGGCTCTGGCGATCCTTCCGCCTCAGCCTTCCAAGGAGCTGGAACTACAGGCACACGCTACCATGCCCGGCTAATTTTTTGATTTATTGTAGAGATGAGGTCTCGTCTGCCCAGGCGCGTCTCAAACCCACGGGCTCAGGCCATCCACTCATCTCAGCCTCCCATGGCACGGGATTGCAGGCTGAGCCACCAAGCCCGGCTTAGAGTATCATTTTAAACTTCCTATGTATCCATGGTAGTGAGAAGAGAATTTCTAGGAAATAAAATTATCCAGTTACAAAGAGAAGCAGCAAGCATATTCCTTTCTGTTGAATGTGCATGAAGGATCAGTAAGGCCATAATGAAAGTAATATTTTTACCTTAAACTGGCAACCCTCACTGTTGTTGCCTTTTCCGCTCAACAGCAAATTGCACAGCATCTAAACTCACTCATCAATCTTAACATCACTAAGGTGGAGACCACCAGTGTGTACTTCCCAGTGTGATGCAATATGGAGTACAGCAGTCCCCTTTTCGTGGGGAATATGTTTCAATACCCTCCAGTGGGTGTATGAAACCCTGTGTGTACTAAGTTTTTTTTTTAATGCATGCATAGCTACGATAAAATTTAACTTATAAATTAGGCAAAATAGGAGGTTAGCAACAATAATAATAAAATCAAACAGTTAAAACAATATGCCAGCATCACTACTGTGCTTTGGAGCCATTCTTAAGTAAAATAAGGGCTACCTGAATACAAGCAATACCAGGACAGATGATCTGATGAACAAGACAGCTACTAAGTGACTAATGAGTGGGTAGTATATGAAGCATGGATACGCAGGGGAAAGGGATGGTTTGCCTCTTAGGTGGGACAGAGAGGGACAGTGAGAGATTTCCTCATATAACTCTAAGAGTAAGTAGCACAATTCAAAACTATGAATTGTTTATTTCTGGAACTTCCCATTTAATATTTTCGGACAGCAGTTCCCACAGTTGCTGAAACTAAAAACAAAACCACAGATAAGAGAGGACTCCTGTACATTGTAACCCTGTGAAGTGTTCTTGAAAAAAAAAAAAAAATTGAACTCGACACTTGACTCTAATAGACTCCAACATCTAATTGCAAGTTTACAAGAAACATTGGAATGGGGAAATGTGCTTGCTAAACATCACTTTTCACATCTAGAAATGCTGCTGAAATGCCATATTCAGAAGATGGGAGGAGTTACAGGACAAATGCTACATTTTCTTCAACAAATAAATGGCCTTTTAAAAAAAGGGAGGGGGGTTTTATAGATCAAAAGATATTTAAAGAGATATGTCAGTGAAGTGCAGTGTGCATTCTTTAGCTCCTGATTCAAAGATACCACTTGTAATAAACAGTTGCTACAAACAGGGAGGATAAAGCATGAACTGGGTATTCGATTTTATTAAAGAATGTGTTTTATTGGGTGTAATACCCTTAATGTAGTTTTATTTGATAAAGGTCATATGTTAGGCCTACAGCACAAAGTGTTGGTGGGTTAAAAATTCAATTTGGGTTCATGAAAGAACTGTATTCCAAATTTATGGATATATCTTTGCTTTTGCTTATTTGCAGAAATTTATATAAAGTATTGGTAATACTTCATTGATTTCAAAAAAGTTTTTTTGCTATTCTCTTTTTACTTAAAGAATTGAAGCACTTTAATTTTTTGCTTAAATTAAGAGCATCTGTGAAACTCGAGTTTTTCTTTTTTTTTTTTTTTTCTTTTTTTTTGAGTTGGAGTCTCACTCTGTCGCCCAGACTGGAGTGCAGTGGCCGCTCCTGGCCACCACAGCCTCGCCTGGTGGGCTCCGGCAATCCGTCCGCCTCAGCCTTCCCAGTAGCCGGAATTACAGGCATGCACTACCATGCCCAGCTGATTTTTAGATTTATTGTAGAGATGAGATCTCGCTGCCCAGGCGGGTCTCGAACCCGTGGGCTCAGGCAATCCACTCACCTCAGCCTCCCAAAGGCGCGGGATTACAGGCTGAGCCACCGAGCCCGGCTCGAGTTTTTCTAATTGCTAACACATTTATATTATGACACTTGTAACCTTATAAATTAAAATTGATAAATGCTAATTCATTTCATCTTAGGGAAATAATTTATTTCTGAATATATAATAGGATGTGTTTCTTACATTTTTTAAAAAAATTAAAATTATGTCTTTGGCTTAAATTTTATGTTTGATATTTTGTGCAGTAATTCTACAAATCAACAATCCATGCATAAAATGGGAAAAGGCACAATTGACCTGAAGCCAGAAGCAGCCTACAACTTAACACATACCATTCTGTTTGGATTCTTGGCTTTGAGTACAATGAGGTATTTTTGCCTTATGTGTTTGTTTGATTGATTTTTCAGTTTGACCACTCTTGATGTTATTTAGCAACATAATTTGGAAACTGACAGTCATCTTCATTAATTATTATGGTTCCCATAAAATTGTCCTTACTATCTTCTCCCAATATGAAATATTATTTCTAGTCAGTTTTTCCCTAATTACAAGCATTCCTTTATGTTTTTTTTACATGATCTCAAAAGGCAATGGAATTAATAAACAACCCTTTGGCAAATGGTTTCTGCATAGTTTTAAGTAAGATTTTTCTGTCACAAACTGTAAAGTTTCCTTTACAGGTATTTCAGAATCCAGGTTTATACACAAATAGTACTTGCTGATTTTTGCCGATTTCTTTTCTTACAGAATGAAGTATCTCTGGACGTCACACATGTGTGTGTTTGCATCATTTGGCTTATGTAGCCCCGAAATATGGGGGTTACTTCTGAAATCAGTCCATCTTTGTACCCCCAAAAGGGTCAGTGCTGGCTCTTTCTCCATTTACTTTTTATGACTTTTAGTATTTCTTTCATACCAATTCTTTTTTTTTTTTTAATAATCACGTAAACATCAGTCAGATAAAATTGAATTATTTTTTAAATTTTTATTTTTTAAAATAATGTGTTTTTCCCAGACCGAGAGATATGTTCATTATATAGAATTGGAAATACAAAAAAAAGCACTCAGTAGGAGATTTAAAATCACCAACAATCCCCTTATCCAGAATTATAGCTGTTATTATTATGTTTTCCTAAAAGTAGTTATTGATAGGAGTATGATAATGTTCACTAGCCTTTAGATGCAAAGTTGAATTGGTCTGCCCTATTAATTCACCAGTTGGCAATATGGTAGATGCTACAAATGTATTATGAATGATTAGAACCCTTATATTTTTGCATATTGTAGACTTATAGACCGTTAAATTCCTTTTGTTGTTTTTTAAAGGCATATATTTTAAAAGCAAAACTGTAAGGCAAAGTATTTCAAAAAGCTGGGCACGCTGGCATGTATATGTAGTTCCAGCTACTTAGGAGGCTGAGACTGGAAAATCACTTGAGTCCAGGAGTTCAAGACCAGCCCGAGCAACATAGCAAGACCCCTGACTCTTAAAAAAAAAAAAAGTGTTGAAAATACTTGTAATCTAAATAGTGTCTTTCTTATATAGATATCTATAATGCGGTATTCGGTACCGATATTAATACTGCTGTATCTATGCTATAAGGTAAGACTGATTTTTCTCATTCTTTAATCTATTTAGCAGACTAATTGCTTTGACTCAGTATCTTTTACGTGTTATTTGGCACATAGACTGGTTTGTGGAGATTATAAATGTTCCCTTAGCTTCTTATTGCAGTTGGCATTGATAGGAAAACTGATCTGTCCCCCAATTAGTTTTAGCAAATAAAAACCTAGCAAAAACTACTGTAACATTTAGTCATTCTAATCAACTCTTACTATTCAACTAATACAAATTCAGAATATAAGATATTTTCAGATCTATTTTGAAATGAAAGTAGAAAGATTATTTTCCTGTTACCTAATTTATTACAGTAAGATATTTTTAATGTATCTTACTTTAAGCTCGTATTTTATTAGATGCTTATCTTCATAAGAGAACTGAAAACGTAAATAATATAGTCTAAGAAGAGGTTTTTTTTCTGTTCTTCAGTTTCAACAGGAAATAGTGGAGTTCTTCATATTCTCAGTTGATTAATTTCTGAAACAACATTAGCTATGCTTCAATTCTGAGAATTTTCTGTCATATACAATGATCATTGATCAAGTTGACTGCTTTGGGACTCTTTGTCACATTTTTGAAATTTAGAGTCTTGAATTATCACCTAGGCAGGTGGCACAGATTGTTTTATCAGTTAGGCTCTTGTCCCTCCTTTTAAACAAAACTTACGTATTTTTTAAGTTTAGATTTTTTTTAAATTTTATTTTAAGTTAGAATAATGAATTTCAGACTCTACTGTGTCAAGGGTAATTAAAGGTGGGGGTAGGGATCTTCACCTGCAGAAAATCAGGTACAGCAGCTCAGCTTTTGATTTTATTTGCTTATGTTTTCATGTAAGTTTTTGTGAACCAAAGATTTTAGACAACAAAAAGTATATTTGATAAATACTGTATTGTATTTCAAAAAATTATGTTCTATCTTGTTTTTGTTTATCAAAACATTCACTATTATGGGCAGAGCTCTGTGCTAACTCCTAGATATTGAAAAACACATATATTTCTGCCTTCCTGCCTCTGGGAATTTTATCCTTCTAATGTAAATAAGTGAAACTTATCAAAAACATCTGGAAGGCAAAAGTTAAGGATTAAACATAGGATAAGTTCATGAGGAATTGGGTGACTTTGCCTTTACACAATGATTTTGAGGATTAAGACACCCTCCTCACAGAAAAGATACAGTTCATCATTGTTCCTGTCTCACCAGTGAAAATGTATGCAAATGATAACAATCTTTTCCACTGCCTGTGTGTGTGTGTAGGCTGTTATTTTATGTCTCAGCTATTTATTGAGATTTTGTTGATTTTTTTAAAACTATTTGAGAGCCGGGCTCGTGGCTCAGCCTGTAAACCCACGCTTTGGGAGGCTGAGGTGAGTGAATTGCCTGAGCCCACGGGTTCGAGACCTGCCCGGGCAACTTGGCGAGACCTCATCTCTACAATAAAAGTCAAAAATTGGCCGGGCGTGGTAGCGCACGCCTGTAGTTCCAGCTACTTGGAAGGCTGAGGCGGAAGGATCGCCGGAGCCCAGCAGGTTGAGGCTGCGGTGGCCGGGAGCGGCCACTACACTCCAGTCTGGGCGACAGAGTGAGACTCCGACTCAAAAAAAAAGAGGACTTAAGTCTCTTGTTCTTAATCAAACTGAGGACAGACATTGTAGAAGAAATAAGCTATGCTATAGAGCATTGCCTCTTAAAGTGTGGTCTGAGACAGGCAACGTCAGCATCCTCTGGGAACTTGTTAGAAATACAGATGTTAGCCGGGCTCGGTGGCTCAGCCTGTAATCCCAGCACTTTAGGAGGCTGAAGCGAGTGGATTGCCTGAGCCCGCGGGTTCAAGACCAGCCCAGGCAACTTGGCGAGACTTCATCTCTACAATAAATTAATTTTTTAAAAAAAGAAAGGGATACAGATGTTTAGGTCCCACTCCAGATCTACTGAATCAGAAACTCTGAGGTCAGAGTCCAGAAATGTGTATTTTAACCAGCCCTCTGGCTGATGCTGGTGTACCATGATATTCAACAGGGTTTCTCAGCAGGGGCACTATTGACATTATGACCAGATAATTCTTTATCCTAGGGAACTGTCCTGTGCACTGTAAGATGTTTAGCAACATCCTTGCCTTCTCCTCACTAGATGCCAGTTAGCACCTTTCCCCTAGTTGTGACAACCACAAATGTCTCCACATCCCCTGGGGCAGGGGTGAGGATAAAGTCTCTCCTCTTACTCCACTCCTATAGAAGAACCAGTGATAGCACTGAAAAAGCCGTTGTTGTCAGGAAATCTTTGCAGATTTTCCCTAAGAGAATTAGTATAGTAAAGAATCCTTCAAGATGTTGGTCTTATCACTCTTGGTATAGGACTTCAGGAGAAATCCCAGGGCACTCATTTTTCACTGTATAAAGTAGGTTAGATATTTTACTCCTCAAAACTTGCAAAATGTAAGATCACGGGGAAAATAAAAATGTAATATATATTAGGGGTTACCCTGAAACTGAATCTGTTTTCCAACTATTACAAATTTATCTGTAAGAGATGTGAATTCATGTATTTCAAAGCCTGACTTGGGTTTTTTACATCACAATTGAAATTAGGGTTTCGCCGGGCTTGGTGGCTCAGCCTGTAATCCCAGCACTTTGGGAGGCCAAGGCGAGTGGATTGCCTGAGCCCATGGGTTCGAGACCCACCCGGGCAACTTGGTGAGACCTCGTCTCTACAATAAATAAAAAATTAGCCGGGCATAGTAGCGCCTGCCTGTAGTTCTGGCTACTTGGAAGGCTGAGGCAGAAGGATCGCTGGAGCCCAGGAGGTCGAGGCTGCAGCCCAGAGTGACACTGTACTCTAGTCTGGGCAACAGAGTGAGACTCCAAACTCAAAAGGAAAAAAAAGAAATTAGGGTTTCAGAATTTCTTGTTTATAATGCCAATTGTACTATATCTCTCTTTAGGTTAATCCTATTAAAAGGGAAAAAGAGCCGGGCTCGGTGGCTCAGCCTGTAATGCCCCGCCTTTGGGAGGCTGAGGTGAGTGGATTGCCTGAGCCCGTGGGTTCGAGACCCGCCTGGGCAACTTGGCGAGACTCATCTCTACAATAAATCAAAATGAGCCGGGCGTGGTAGCGCGCGCCTGTAGTTCCAGCTACTTGGAAGGCTGAGGCGGAAGGATTGCTAGAGCTCAGCAGGTTGAGGCTGCGGTGGCCAGGAGCGGCCACTGCACTCCAGTCTGGGTGACTTTGAGAATCCAACTCAAAAAAAAAAAAAAGGGAAAAAGCATGTGCTAGTCTCCACTCTGAAACCAAGAATTTGATAAAATTATTACTCTGATCAACTTATTTGGGTTTCTGAAATCCCATATAAACTACTGGTGATTGGTAAAAACAGCATTTAGTTAAATCCAGCACTTGTTTTCACATTGTTTAAGAGATTTGCCATAAAACTCTCACTAGATTTTAACACTGTCAGAATTAATAACAGCAACTTTCAAACTAGAAAAATATCTAATATACATTGAGTTCACAGATTTCAAATGTTTTATTCTGAGCATTTCACTAAAAAGTTGATATTCTATGGATTATCAAATTAAGAGGAAAAATGTACAATTGAAATATTACAAAGGTATCATTTAATTGGTAATGTTTTACTACATCTCTTCCAAAAACTAGAACCAGAAGTGCTGACACCTGATTTTCCATCACCAGCAATTTTCCTGACTCACCACCCAGGAGACAAGATTTGAATGAGCAGTAAAAGTGGCCAAAGATGAAATGACAAAAAAAGTGATAGGGCTAAAACAGCCATAGACCAATGAGGTGCTTACTTTGGTTCTACTTAGTGGTTCTTAAATAAAAGTATTATGTTTTCTACACCTGTGAAACATAGATACTTTGTCCTTGGTCTTCTGTGCCAATATGTGAAGTGAGTTCTGCTTGAACCTTAGGGTGTATATTGATGCGACCAAGTGTTTTAGTCATTTGAGAAAACAGTTGCTAAGATACGATTGATTGCTAAATTAAATAGACTTATATTAGATAAGTGGTGAATTCAGAGTGTAATTTTTATAGTGTATGTGCCTAATCTTGAGTAACTCAAGTCAACCAGGAGGCACCAGTGGCTGTAAATACAGCCAGCTGTACCAGATTTTCCTAGAGAGTCCTACATTCAGATGGTCTTCTTTCCCATCGTAGCAGTAATTATATTAATATTTGTCAAGCCATTCAACCATATTTCTAGTACAAAAAATACAATCATGATATTACGAAATGAAAAGGTGTCTGGATTTGCAGCCATGGTCCAAATCATGGCTCTGCACTGTGCCTAATCGAGTTGGGTACCTCTGTGGCCATGGTTTTCCTACTTGTAAGTGTAAAATGAATCTCAGTGGTGATGTGCCTGTCACATCATCTGTCTCCTGGCTATTGAGAGGATAAAATGAGATTCGTACTTAAAAGCGTTCTGCAGCTATAAAAGGGTGCTCTCTTCCACAGGGCACATTCTACGTAAGGGTAGATTGCATGGTATTACTTAGTCACGTGTTCCGAATAGACTGTGAGCTTTCTCGTGGTTGGCATTCTTGTCGTATTAAAAGTATTTTACTAGATATTAACACCGCATACAATAGCATTTCTATTAGAGTAAAATAAAAGCTCTTTTTTCAGAAAGCTGGCAATACCTCTAATCCTAATTAGCTTCACGTCAAGATAATTTCAGAAACTTTTCTCAGACTTCAGCTCTCTCATGCTAGAAGGGTTGATTGCAGAGATGAAGTAATTCTGTATTCTGGTTGCCATGTTTATTTAGTTCACAAATAATATGCAGTTTCTCTTTTTTTTTTTTTTTTTAATCTTAGTCATAGTTTGTGGGCATGGGGGATTTTGTTTTTGTTTTGTTTTGTTTTTAATTTCAGTTCTGGCCAGGAATGATGGATGAACTCTCCGAGTTGAGAGAATTCTATGATCCAGATACAGTGGAGCTGATGAACTGGATTAAGTAAGAAGATTTTTTTTTAAACTTTAAAATTTTAAGTGCCTTTTAAGAGTCACTATAGACCATATTTGCTTTTGGGGCATTTTTTGTTTGTGTGTTTCTGAATCTATTTGTGAAGAAATAGTCATACTTATTAAATTTTTCTTTAAAACTCTGTATTTGAAAATAACTTTTTTCCATTGAAGAACTATCCTCTCCAACTGTATCCCATGAAAAAAGGAAATACCCATTTGGAGAGGAAAACAATCCAGGAATGAGTTTCAAGCCACTAACAGAAGTGGCAATAACATTTATCATCTGTGTTAAAACTTATAATTTTATACTCCTTGCCAATTTTATCTTATTGTTTTCATCTTAATATCATTTAAATTTTCTATTAACGCTGACACCTGAAAGTATTCCTTCTTTGTTAATTATTTTTAAATTATACTGTAAACTCCAGATAATTAGACTCACATACTAGCTTATTGCAGATTTCATTTTAACTAATAATATTGCTGAAGCCTAGGACTAGAGAAAAGTTTGAATACAAAAATTGAAGCTTTTCCTCTCTTGAACTTCATAATGCTTTAGCACCATATTGGTTCTTCTTTTTGCCTGCTCTTTTTTGCCTTACCTCAGCATTCAGCATCAGAATGAAATTTGTGTATTTCAGAGCTTTGTTAATGAAACCTGCCTCCCACCAACAAAAATAAACCTTTCTACCCAGAGCAGCATTCCCAGGCCCAGTTGCACTATGTTTCTCTACTTTATAACAAAAATACAACAGTGTAATTATTCACACGTAAATAGATGTTGCAAATCTTGTGTGGCATATTCTGAAAGCATTGGCTATATTGTCTCTATCACTTAGAATTTTAGTAGTTATATTGGCACTTGCTTGTGACTAATGTTTACTAACCAGTACAGTTTAGCACCACTTGTGTATTAAGAGATGGTAAATATTTGATAGCTCAGGTCTCCTGAGTATAGTGCATGGATTTTATAGAGATTTATGTCTAAAATATACATGTGGCTTTGATCCCAATGTTGGACTGGGTTTGACTAGATGCAACGAGTACAATTTTTCACATATTTCTAGGACTGAGAGTACTAAGCAGTGCTTTGTCTTTATGTATTCAATTTTAAGTCATGGAAGACAATTATAGTGTAAATAATTCCTTCAGTATTTATTACATATGGGAAAAGAGTTATTCGTATAAGGAAAGCTATTTTTGCATTAACTGTAGTTGACTGGAAATTTATAACATGTACATCTGAAGGTGAGGCTTATATTTTCTATTTTTAAGATTATACTGTTGGCCAGGCTCGGTGGCTCAGCCTGTAACCCAGCGCTTTGGGAGGCCGAGGTGAGTGGATTGCCTGAGCTCGCGGGTTCGAGACCCGCCTGGGCAACTTGGCGAGACCTCATCTCTACAATAAATCAAAAATTAGCCGGGCGTGGTAGTGCGTGCCTGTAATTCCAGCTACTTGGAAGGCTGAGGCAGAAGGATCGCCAGAGCCCAGTAGGTGAGGCTGCGGTGGCCGGGAGCGGCCACTGCACTCCAGTCTGGGCGACAGAGTGAGACTCCAACGCCAAAAAAAATAAAAGAGAGAGAGATTATATTGTTGAAATTAATGCTGTAGGACACCCACTTTCTGGTAACATTCTGAAGTCGGTGGATCTTCCAGACCTACGTGGATTAGCATTGCAAGCAACCCATTCCCACTCCTCAGTCGTTCAGGATTAATTATAGTCATAAAAACATGTATTCTAGTAGAGCTCCAGGTTATCTTTGGCTGTTTCAAGCTGGATATACTTACTTAGTGCCTTTATTTTCATGCTTTTCCTCGCAGAAAATCAAAGTAACATTTCTGGCTTTGCAAAATTGTGGTTGAGAGATTCTTTCAGGCATGAAGAAAGTAGTGCCTTAGTCTGTTAGACCTCTCATTTGGGGACATGGTCTTTGTTTCTTACAGTCTCCTTTTACTAATACTTTTTTCTTCCTAGTGCCAAAAGAAATACTCCTGACTTTTTTTTTTTTTTTAATTCTCAGCAACTGAAGGATTGGTACTATTGCAAAAAATTTGCTTCATTGTGATCTAATCTTGCCTGTTTTCCCCTAAAATTCTTCAAATCTGAATTATCTTTTTTTTAAATATAGCTGCTTGGCATGTTTGCGAAATAAGCTTAAGTGATGATGAATGTATGCCAAAATAGGGTCTATTTAGACATAAAATATGTTTGTTTAAATAAACATTTAAATTAGCTCTGGTCGAGCTGGGCTCGGTGGCTCAGCCTGTAATCCCACGCCTTTGGGAGGCTGAGGTGAGTGGATTACCTGAGCCCGCGGGTTCGAGACCCACCTGGGCAGCGAGACCTCATCTCTACAATAAATCAAAAAAATCAGCCGGGCGTGGTAGCGCATGCCTATAATTCCGACTACTTGGAAGGCTAAGGCGGAAGGATCCCGGAGCCCAGCAAGTCAAGGCTGCGGTGGCCGGGAGCGGCCACTGCGCTCCGGTCTGGGCGACAGAGTGAGACTCCAACTAAAAAAAAAAAAAAAAAAATTAGCTCTAACAGGCTTCTATTCCAAACATAAGTGAATGTACTTAATATTCTTTTAACTTCCTCTGATTTCTTCTGGTTTTGAAATCTCAAATATGACCCTCAACGTCCACGTCACTGCTTTGATTAGTCACACAGTGTCTATGATATTAGTAGGTACGAGTTGTACTGGAGAAAAGGCTGTGCCCTAAGTATACATGGGGCGTATCTGAAAGCAGCACCCAGACATCTGGCTGGGAGCCAGCAGAGTTTACGAGGGATGCCTTAGTCCTCCCCATCCTGTCTTCCTTGTTTGCACTGTATTCAGACAGTCGGAGCGGGCACACTCAGATGTTGCCCTCTATCAGTACAGTCATGACAGCATCTGTTGGGGCAGGGCGCAGCCTCCGTTACAGAATGGCTGCCCTTGGGATGTGCCAGAACTAGAGAAAAAGTGACCTGCAGAAACTCTGAGGATACCTCAAGAGTCCTACATTTCGGCACAGGGTGACTTTTATGTAAAGTGTCAAGAAGAAGCTTATCCATCATCTTCCAGTCTCTGCTCTGTGTACATGAAGCCAGGTAAACCATGCCCCTGTGGTCAGCTCTGTGCTTTCATGTAGAGACTTGGATTTTCCATGTACTCTTTGAGGGCTTCTCTGCTTTGGGGGTAAATTGAAAAATGCTATTGCCTCAGTGGGAGTTAGTTATTTTCTTTTCTATTTGAGGGCCCTGGTTATGACTTTTTATAGGCTAAAAAGATATCCTCAAGGGATAATAAAGGGCATTACTTTAGGATAACACTTATTAATATGAGAGGGATCATACCAAAGAGGTTGGATTTCTGTGAAAACATTTAGTCTTAATACGTGTGAATTTGTGTACGTACTAATACAATTCAACAGATGTTATTGAGCGGCAACTGTATATATATGGGACACTGCATTAAACGTGTAAATGTCAGGGAGCAATTCATTATAACTGCCTCCTCATTAAACGTTGGACTGCATCTCAGCACTGTTGTCTTCATTTCTTTCATATGCCTGCTCTTGACTCTATTTTACGATTTCCAAGCCGAGCTCGGTGGCTCAGCCTGTAATCCCGCGCCTTTGGGAGGCTGAGGTGAGTGGATTGCCTTGAGCGCGTGGGTTCGAGACCCGCCTGGGCAGCAAGACCTCATCTCTACAATAAATCAAAAAATCAGCCGGGCGTGGTAGCGCGCGCCTGTAGTCCCAGCTACTCGGAAGGCTAAGGCAGAAGGATCGCCGGAGTCCAGCAGGTCGAGACTGCGGTGGCCAGGAGCGGCCACTGCACTCCAGTCTGGGCGACAGAGTGAGACTCCAACTCAGAAAAAAATAAAAAAAGAACTTCCAGAGGGCTAACAGGTTTAGTGGAAAATTTTTTTGAGAGTTCTAATTTTTAGTAATAGAAAACGTTTTATGCTTTCCTATCTTTACTTCCTTAAAGACGTGGAGATTTAAGTATAAAACCAGGCCGGGCTCAGTGGCTCAGCCTGCAATCCCAGCGCTTTGGGAGGCTGAGGAGAGCGAATTGCCTGAGCCCGCGGGTTCGAGACCTGCCTGGGCAACTTGGCGAGACCTCATCTGTACAATAAATAAAAAATCAGCCGGGCGTGG
>NW_007256103.1:182964-204793 GCF_000164805.1 Carlito syrichta | reverse complement strand
CTAGTTCCAGCTACTCGGAAGGCTGAGGCGGAAGGATCGCCGGAGCCAGCCAGTCGAGGCTGCGGTGGCCGGGAGCGGCCACTGCACTCCAATCTGGGCGACCGAGTGAGACTCCAACTCAAAAAAAAAAAAAGTATAAAACCAAGAATAGTAGAGATGAAATTGCTGGTTTTTTACAAGGACATTTTATTGTGGAAGACCGTTTTGTTGCAATCAGGCCCCAGGATGTGGCAGCCCCAGCCGCCTTGCATGTGAGAGCTAGGAGGCCAGCTCGCCCGTGCCTGTGTCTGTTCACCTGGCTGCCTGCTCTCCCTGTCAGACCGAAGTGATGCACGCCTCGTTTTGTAGCAGATTTAAATGTATATGTTCATATTTACCACTCTTTGCTGACAATGTTTCCTGGATACGAAGATTAAAAACCTGTGTTTTTTGTTTTGGTTGGGTTTTGGGGGGTTTTTTTCCTTTTGCCTTCTGGTATCTCTTTCAGCAAAAACCAGGTGGTACTTTTATAGGTTTTATATGTGATTAGAAAACACATTCATTTCAGCAAGGCCAAACGCAGCAGCAATCTGTGGCTTATACCTCGTTCCTTTGTGTCCTTGAATGCTTCATTTTTCATTCCTGAAAGAATGTCTTTTGACATTTTGCCATTAAGATAGACAGATCTATAGATTTGAATATTTTGAGGTATGACATTTTAACTACTTGGCCTTAGGAGGTTTTCACTGGAAATAGTCTCTTTCCAGTAATGAAGCCTGTATGTGCAGTATTTTCTCATTGGGACAGGAAAAATGTACCAAAATTCTTTCATATTTAATCAAAATAAAGAGTTACTTAAGTGTATTTTAAATATGATGTCGGCTAAGTTCAGACCTTAAATGCCTGTAAACCCCTTTTATATTGAATGAATCATTTTCTAGTATTTGCATAATTCCATAAATTTCTAAAGTGTAGATAAAGCAAATGTCCTCACATTCTATTATAATGCTCAGTTTACCCGTTAGTTCAACAGTTATTAACTTGTTGAAACTTAGAGTTTCAAAAATAAATGAGATTATTTGTTCAAAATGCCATCAGGTCTTCCTGGAATGACATTAAAATTATATAATGTAAATCCGTTTGACCTGTGAATCCTTGTCATTATTTAGTGACATTTCTTACAGAACAAATTGTTTGCGGGTTGGGCAGGCTGCTATGGAGCTTGGCAGAGAGCTATAAAAACAAATTATCCTTTCATTTTATACATCATTTGTTCAAACATCTGTAAAAATTGCTTTGTTTTTCTGTAATAGAGAAGTGTCATTCAGTGGTTAAAAGCACGTTAGCTATTTTAGATACAGACCACAGACTGTATCAGGCAGAAAGTGTCTGTGAAGGAGGAGTGCCCAGCGTTGTATCTGTTACTTTGTCTTAAGGACAAAGAATTCCCTCTCCCTTTGCCTGCTAAATTTACCACAGAAGATATAAAATACAATGAATATAGGTCTTTTTAAAGTTTAGAAGATGTATGATTGTTTGTTTCTCATTTGGTTCCATTTCGCTTGCTGCTTGTACTTTAGCATTTGCTGTACTGGTACAGTTAGGTATTTAAAGTAACAGTGATATGTCCCAGATTTACCATGGAGCTAGCATATAAAACCAGGTCAAACAGCATGGAATAAATAAACATCTTCCCTACTGTCCCCAGAAGTCAATATTTCTCAAGTTAGTGTTATTTTGAATGTACTTTATAGGCATTAGGATGCTTGTATTTTATTACTTTAAAATAAAACCAGAGAGCGTCAACAATCCAAAGGACTGTTGCTCTCACAGTTTCAACAGATTGTATTGCTTTTCAACTTTCTGACTTTTTGCTAATAAGGCCAAACATTAAGACGTTTACAGTGTAATGAGCTTTACTCCTCCCCACCCCACTCCAGTTTCTCTAAGCAGTCCTTGTTCTGCCTGGTGATTGCTCCAATGCTGGGGGCCACACCTGCCGGGGGCCACACCTGCCAGGGGCCAGGGGAAGGGAGCCATTCAAGTGCTCTTAGAGCACACTGAGGAGAGAGCATCCTGAGAGAAGGACGTGTCTCATTTTCAGCCTAGCTAAAGGCCTGCAGTAAGCATTTGTGAATACCTAATGATTATAGTACTGGTTTATTGAGAAGTACTTGGCTGTAATGGAACTGAGCCTAGCTCTGTTAACTAGTAAACTTGTTGAAGACAGGCTGTCATATCATGTTTGCCAGCCTGGCATATAGTAAGTCCTCGATAATATATTTCTTTCTTTCTTTCTTTCTTGTTTTTGAGTCTTACTCTGTTGACCATGTTGATATACCATGGCACCATCATGGCTCACCACAGCCTCCATCTCCTGGACTCAGGCAATCCTTCTGCCTCAGCCTCCCAAAGTAACTGGGACTAGGGACTTACAGGTGCATGCCACCACACCCAACTAATTTTTGTATTTTTTGTAGAAACAAGGTCTCACTATGTTGCCCAGGCTGGACTTGAACTCCTGGTCTCAAGCAATCCTACCACTTTGACCTTCCAAAGTGCAGGAATTATAGGCATGAGCCACCATTCCTGGCCAGTAATATTTTTTGAATAACTTTATAACTCCCTAGAGAGCACTTCAGGACTTTTGACATTTAAACCTTTGTGACTTCTGTAATTCAGTGAAGCATTATGATTATAGTCCAGGAAGTAGGCTGAAACTTTGATTCTTAGCTGTGAATAGATAACAAGGTCCATCATCTGCCTCTGCCATAATTATAAAATGCACACTATAAACACCTTCTTGGTACTGATTCCTATTATACATTCAAAGCACTGATGCTGAGACAGTCTTGTGATCTGAATGGATGTTGTAAGCTCAGCTGCTGAATTTGTCTTTTAGTAGAAAGACCAGCTTGGCACTCTTTAGGCAGTAAGACTGTACAAACCAAGATTGTTCACCTCCTGTTAGCGCTCGCCTCTACCCGTGCTCTGCCAGGCATGGAAACCAGACTTATTTTCTTTCTGCATTCTGAATCTGACTGATTGAGAGGACCCAAAGACAGCCAGTTTGGGCACTGATATGTGATGTTACTGTGGCGTTTATTGCAGTGGAAGGGCTTATGCCAGTGGAGAATATACAAAAGGAAAGAAGACTGTCTTAGAAAAACGATGACACGTTCTATAATATTTGTTCATATTTATTTTCTTTGGAAGCTATAGTATACTATAAATGAGGGAGCACAGTGTGCAGGGCCCAGAATGAATATCTAATATGAATAAGTATTAACTGAATTAAACTGAATTTCAGTAAAACATTTCATTAGGAAATTCTGTACACCTTCACGTGCTTGCACTTAAACCCTCCTTTTCCTCTGGCCACATGGGACAAATGTCAGAGATTTCCTGTAAATTGTTGGCAGAGGGGAAGGAGCAAGCACCTATTTGTTCTTGTGTTCCTGGGTCTGATTGTCAGAACGATGACAGCCTATCACGTACAGCCAAGCTCATGCAAAACTTTTTTCTGTTGGAACCCACATTCTAGACTCTGGCAAGAGCGAGGGAAGATGCAGATTATGTGTCATGCCTTGTACGCTCATTGGAATTCCATTCACTTTTTTCTCTCACTTAAGATAGTTTATTGGACTGTGAGTGGATGAGAGTGTCATTGTTAGAAAATCTTGAATTTTTCAAAAGCAAATTATTTGTAAATGTCACAGCTTGAATTGTAGAATGTCTTGCTTTAGCCATCCAAAAGGCCTTTGTTGGATGACTTTCATGCTGCAGTCTTAGCACTAAGTTGGAATACATAAAACATCCTGGTGAGATATATGAATCATATTGAATAAGATGAGGCTTCTCTTAGAAACCTCAGCACCAGAGCAAGTTGCGTGGCCTGCTCTCCAAAACCATTAAGGAGAACAGCCTGCTATAGCTTTTTTTGCAGAAGATGTTGAATTTTAATGATTTCAAATAAACTTCCTAAAACTCCCTCATTTTAGCTCAGTCCAGCATGCATAGACTTCTCTTGCTTAACCTTATCCAAGAAGGATAGTATCTTGCAGTATTCCTAGTGGGCATCTTTAAGAAATTTTGCCTTGGGGAGAATTTCTAGAAGGATTGTTGTGGGTTCCACAATAAAATAATACCTCCTTGGTTTGCAAATGACTCGAGTTTCCAAAACATAGAAGAAAATTAAATCAACTACTATGATTCTTCTTCCCCCCCGCCCCAAGGTACAGATGGTAAAAGGAAAATATTTTTACCATATTCTAGGGATCTTTCCTTGGTCTTCAATCACTGCCCCTCACACCATACTAGGAAACAGAGACTCATAGCTTGGTGGCAATTGGAAGGTGAGGGTATCTGACATTAGTGTGCCCCATTCCCTAAGATGCCTATAATTCTTCATAGTCAGGTCTAAAGACGAGGAATTGCACATTCCCATATTGAGTAATAAGATATTTACTGTTTCAAAATCTTCTCTCCATGTTCTTTTGTTTTTATTGTTTTTCATAAATGTAATTTATAGTAGTGTATGTGATTTTTTTTTTTTCTTGTTTTAAACAAATACCCTTGGAATTGACTCATGATCACCTGAAGTTTCTAGCTTGATAATTTATATTGTACTCTAGGTAACCCTTTAGTTAGTTAAGTTTAATATGGAAAGCAGTGGAATCCTTTTGAGTTATTTTGTTAGAATCTGCCCCTCAGAAACAATAGCAAGAGAACTGTGGATTTTAGCCTAGAATACAGGCTCAGGAGTTACCTGCCTCTTACATTTATTTTTAAAGTAAACCCATCAAAACAGTAAGAAGCTTTCTAACCATTATACTAGTGAACAGCCAAAAAACAACTTCAAAAAGTTTATGTAAAATTGTTGAGTACAAATCAAAACCCAAGCAACCTCCTAGTTTTTTCCCCTAGCTCTTAACACTTTCTAACATAGATGGGTAATTCTGAGTATAATATTGTCTTCTTTGTTATCTTTGAGGAAATCTTAGCCGTGGGGTTAATTCAGACTCTAAAATCTTTTAGCTCTAACACTCCAAGAAAGGCCGTGTTTGCTGGAAGCATGCAGTTGCTGGCGGGAGTCAAGCTGTGCACAGGAAGGACCCTAACCAACCACCCGCACTATGAAGACAACAGCCTGAGGGAGCGAACCAAAGCGGTGAGGGCCTGTCTGTGCCTGTGTTCGCCTTGTAGGGACCGGCTGTGCGCTGGATTTCCCTCTGCTGGGTAAAGACGGGGCTTATTGCTGCACACCCCCAGCTTGTCGTGTAGGAGGGGAAATCAGAACTGAAGTGCACAAGGCTTGTGGGCTCCTGATTTGGACTTCAGCCTACCCCCACCCACGGAGGGCATGTGGTTAAGCCACACGGTCTTCTCAGAGGAATAGTTGGGGAGATGCACGCCTTGATATGTACAGAGAGTGTTTGAGAACAAAGCCCTTGGAACTTTTGAACTGGGGAGTGGAAGGAAAAGTTGTTGAGGCCTGCTGGCCACTTTCTTTTTTTTCCCCCTTCCTCCCACCCCACTCACTGGCCACATTTTTAATGGACGGTTTGTTATGTGTGGTGGTTTTGTTTTTTTAAACAAGTAGTATAGCCATACAGTTCAACATGCAGAACATACTAAAGGAAATAGAAGCTGCCTTCCAGCTACTAGTTCCCCTCCCAGGAGGCAAGTAATTTTACCAGTTTTTGGAGTGTTCTTTCCATAGGTATTTTATGCATATACAAATGTATTAGGGATGCCCACAAATGTATATACATTTTAAGAGCTGTTAAGAGATGTTCACCATAATCAGAAGTGTTTGGACACCTATAGTAACCACTTTGAACACCTCTTGTAATTGCAGAAGTCAAACATGACTTCGTTCATCTTTTGTATTGGTATATATTGAGTATTATAATTTTAATACAGTTTTTCCTTTCTTAATATGTATGTACATTTTTTTGGCATCCTCTGTGGATGCCAAAAAAATGTACCTATATATCCATATTTCTTCTTTTTTTACAAAAGAAGTAGCAATCTACACCTCGCTATTTTGGCACTTGTGTATTTTGGAGATCATTCTGTGTCAATATATTAGTAGTTTCTTGTTAATTTTAAAGCGGCTTAATATTTTATGTGGATTTAGCATGTTTTATTCAGCTATTTTGACAGTTTTCCGGTCTTCTGCAGTTATATAATCAGTGCTCTAAATAAATGTGCATATACCTTACTCTTCACAGGTGCCGTATATGAGGAGGGACTCAGGAAAACCGGATTTGTCTTGTGGAGGGTGGGCCCCTTGTAGTACCGGTTTCTCCGACTAGATCAGTGCTCTGGGAACTCATCAGAGTTGTGAGAGGCTGCATTCAGCTTCAGTGAATTTTTGTTTTCGGAGGTTCAGTGCAGTTGCCCATCTCATGAAGGATGATTTACGAGTGCCCCTGCCCACACCACACTGAGTTTCAGCAGCTTTTGACCAGAAAGGCATCCCTCCTGTGCGCTACCCTTCCTGTTCTCTCGGTCTTGGCCCCGGTGACTTTGTTACCCCGAAGGAAGAAAGACTTCAGTGAAGTGTTTTGCAGATGTCAAAGAGGTGAAACAAAAAGTGATAGAAGCATGAAAAGGCAGCGCAGCTGACAGGTTCAGAAACTGTTGAGCCGTGGAGAAAGCATCTCAAGGTGTGTTGCAGTAAGCAGAGTACTTTGAAAGTGACAAGTTTAAACATGTAGGAATAAATACACCGTTTTTTATCAATAAATTCTAGGTGTTTGGGGTCCCCCCTCATATATCTGTACATCAGATTTTTAGATATGGAGTTGCTGGGTCAAAGGGTGTTGGCATTTGTAAACTAGAGCCATGTTATCACTTCTGCACAGGTTATATCGACTTACATTGAAGTCAGCAATGTAGGGGATGCCTGTTTCCCTTAGTTCTCACCAACAAAGTTTCAAACTTTTTAATCTTCCGTGCTAGTCACTTCTTAATGTCGGCAGTTGAAAAGCTGTTGAAAGCCGGGCTTGGTGGCTCAGCCTGTAATCCCGCGTCTTTGGGAGGCTGAGGTGAGTGGATTGCCTGAGCCCGTGGGTTCGAGACCCGCCTGGGCAACTTGGCGAGACCTCATCTCTACAATACATAAAAAACTAGCCGGGCGTGGTAGCGCACGCCTGTAGTTCCAGCTACTCGGAAGGCTGAGGTGGAAGGATTGCCTGTGCCCAGCAGGCGAGGCTACAGTGGCCAGAAACGGCCACTGCACTCCAGTCTGGGTGACAGAGTGAGACTCCAACTCAAAAAAAAAAAAAAAGAAAACAATCTGAGTTTAGACTCCTGCTAAAATGGGAATTTTCATTCGACCCGAGTGCTTTGGAGAGTTCCCAGTTAACTTGACGGAGTAGGGAGTACCCGGCACTCCAGACAGAGGTTCAGTCAGGAGCTGGTCTGGACTGCGTGGCCTGGAGGAAAGAGGTACCACGTGGGTGAGAAGTCCTCTGCCCCACCCTCTCCAAGATCTAGTCCCTGTCTAGATACTAAGAGTTATGCTCCTTGCAATGCCCTTAGCCTGAGGCCTTGTGCAGGACTAGAGGATAACCTCACAGTTTTCACAGCAGAAGCAGCTCACCTCCCCACCAACCCACCCGTCTGTGTGGACACACTAAATCAGGCCCTCACACCCAAACCCTTTCGCCACAAACCTGTCCTTAGAAAGCAGGAGGAACAGGGGAGCCGGTGTCTCTCTTCGGGAGCACACGCGCGCACACACACACACACACACACACACACACACACACACACACACACACAACTGTCCACACACACACACACAACTGTCCACACAACTTTTTCTCATTGCAGAGTCCCAGAATATAGGACACTCTAACAGTCTGTGGCTGTTTTCCTCGGGGGTGTGGCCTGTGATGGGTGTGAAGGGGCAGCTCCTGGTGCCCTGTTGGTACCTACTGCAAGGTGCTCTTGCTCGGGGGGGAAGGATGAGAGGCAGAGAAGTGGTGGGTCTCCCACTGCCCAGGCTGGAGGTGGCAAAGCAGCAGTGAAGCCACAGGTGTATGGTCTGGGACCCGGAGGCTCTGGGGGCCTTTTCTCTACCTGACATTCTCAGAAGTGGGGTCTCCCCCTTCTTAGTCCATGTGTTCCCCAAATTCTGCCATCACCCCTAATGGGCCATTTTAGTCTGGAGGTCCCCTTAGCAAAGGAATCCCTGTCTTATTTACTCAGCCTGTCTTATTTGCCTTGGGGAAGCATTCTTAGAATTCTCAACTGATGGATATATTCGTAGCGTAGCTCAGAATAATACATTTGAAATCCAGATGTATTTGGTGTCAAAATTCAAGTGTGTTCAGCATGACTCATGTTCCCTCTTCCCACAGCTAAATAATTGCAGTATTCCTTTGGAAATTTTCTGTACACACTCAGGCCAGCAGATGAGTGAGTCCAACAGTGGCCTGGACAGGGCAAGGAAGAACCTGGGTGTCCAGGTCTGAGGTTCCTGTGATCCTTAGGTTCCTCCCAGATCACCCATGGGCGGCTATATCATATTCCTCAGTTAGTTCCTTGGCAGTTGAGTGGCATTTTGCTCTATTCCATGTTTATCTCCTTTTGAAGGTTTATCAGATATATGCAAAGAAGTCTCCAGAGGAGGTGCATGCCCTCCTGAGATCCTTCGGCACCGACTATGTCGTCTTGGAAGACAGCATCTGCTACGAGCGAAGGCACCACCGGGGCTGCCGGCTCCGGGACCTGCTGGACGTCGCCAATGGGCATGTGAGCGTGTTACCTCACCATGTGCGGGAGTCTGGGGGGGGCTCCATTTGCATTCTGAGAATGGAAATCTTTGTCTACTTTATTTCAAACTAAAGTATTCACTTTTCTCTTGCTTCCTGAAAAACCCCTTTAAAGAAGCACGTTGGTGACTGCCACCAGGGCTGGGCAAGGCGGGGGGGGAGTTCTGGGTCCCCAATTTCACATCAAGCAGAGCAGCTCTGCGTTTGGCTAGTTTGTGTGGCGGGGCTTTGCATTAAATGTGTCTTTTAACGATTTTGTGGATTTAAAAAAACCTCAGTGCTCAAAACCGCTGCTCTTGAGCTTCATATTGGCCCACCTCCGAGTGGCTGGAGCAGAGGGCCCTTCCCTGTCCAGCCTCAATAGAGAGATCTGTTTGCTCCTCCCACCCTCGCGGGGCATCCTGTGTCCACTGGCACACTTCCACAGAGATGATTTTCTGTGTCCACGCTTGTGCTCCAGAGCCAAAGACCAGCATGCCATTGCTCCTTTCTCCCATCTGAGGAAAATGTTCTTGGAGCTATGCCAGGTCTCAGTAGCGCAAACAGGATTTTCACCCATTATAGGTGTGATGGATGCTGTAGCAAATGATGTAAATGCTGATAGATATTTGAAAACAAGTGGGAAAAATTGACAAATTGAAGCTATGTCTGAAAAACAAAAAACTTAACTGTAGGGAATTTGAGATTCAGATATTTATTCAAGGAGTATAGATAGCAGTCTATAACTATCTTGGATTCAGAGACGATACAGACCAAAGACATGCATTTAGATTTTGCTTTGAGTATAACTTTTTCTGACTAGGCCATCTGGTGGAGAACTTGCTCTGGTCATAGTAGTTCTTTGTATTTCATTTTTGTGAGAAAGATAATACAATACATCCTTAAGAACAAGGAGATCCGAATTCTGGTTTTGGCTGGGCCATTAATGGTGATCATTGTGAGATGCTGGACTCTCCTCCTCAGCCTTAGTTTCTGCTTCTGAAGAGGGAAAGGAATGGACCAGATGATCTCCAAGTAGCATTGACATTGACATAATATTATTTAATTTCACCAACATATTATTCTTAAAGAAACCCAATATTTCTTCCTGCTTAGTTGTCTTTTATAAATATGATTTTACTTTCAAATTGTATTTGGGTTTGTTTTGGTTTTAGATGATGGATGGCCCAGGAGAGAATGATCCAGATTTGAAACCTGCAGACCACCCTCGCTTCTGTGAAGAGATTAAAAGAAACCTGCCTCCCTACATGGTCCACTTCACTAGAGTGTTTCAGAACAAAACATTCCACGTTTACAAGCTATCCAGAAACAAGTAACAATGATTTCTGTCCAATCTCTATTTTTGATACAGTGAAACTGCATCATAATGAAACTCAGTAGATAAAGTTTCCTATGTAAGTAGGTAGCCAGTACCTCAAAGCTGTGATATGAGTAAGTTCTAAAGATGTTTACACCAGTGTTACCTGAAAGTATCTTCTTTGATACTTTGAAAGTATCTTCTACAAGCTTAAGTCTCTTTTGTCTTGTCCATCAATGTTCTTTAACCTAAATGTTCACAGCTTTCTAAAAGTGACCTAGAATTTTGTTGTTGGGAGAATAATATGCATTCCATAGGTAGCCTGGACAGGCATGTATCATGTTGGAAGGTGTTCAGGATTCGAAACACTGCTAATTTTCAGGTGACTTAAGATAGCTGTGGTTGATTCAAATTGAGAGGACATTAAGTTATTCAATATGGGATTTCACTAGTGAAAAACATTTGGTGGTTTTTTAAAGAGCTCATGTTTGTCCTGTTTCACCTTAAAATTTTATAGTATTTTTCCAATTATGCTTTTAACATTAACAAAAAAATCATGTTAGGTCTTTGTATGTATCAAATGTTTTGTTACACTCTGTCTGGAATAGAATGTGTACCAGTCAGTAGTATGTGTCTTGTATTAAGTGTGTGTGTGTGTGTGTGTGTTTTAATACTGGGCACAGAAAAATGTTACAAATTCCATATTGTAAGTCCTTAGAGGGGCAGAAATGTATGTAGTCCAGTAGAATTTGTTACTGTTTAGTGTTATTATTTTAAAATCTACTGATACTCTGTAATCTCTCCTGCAAGTAAAATGGTTTTGCTTTATTTCTTACTCATTTCAATTTACTGGGTTTGCAAAATTTTGTAAACTTTTTGTGTTTTTAGCCTTTGTATTTTTTACAGCCTAGAATCTTGCAAAGTCTGAATATTTTTAAAATGTTATATCTTAATTAGTTCACTAATATAATATTTTTAGCAGACAGCATTTTCATACCAGGTTTGACTTGTGGTCTCCAATCTTACTGTGAGGGTCCTGGTAACATTCTTCTTTTCCTTACTAAAAGATAACAAGTGCCTCTAAGTCATGCTTATTTGTAAACAACAAAGAGGATTATACGTACCGGCTCAAAAATTTTTGATAATTGCTTTTATAATTAATTTCTAATGATAGGGACATGTAAAAGTTGCAGATAAAAGCATATTGTGCATTTAATTAAATCAAGATGGCTAATGAAATTAACTTTCTCTCCTGCTCTTGCCAGTTGGAAATAATTTAAACGTTTCTCCTTGCAGTTGTATTGAAATAAATTACCATAGGCATCAAGATGGATACACCACATTCTCAAATGACTTTATACTCAGTTACTACTTATTAAGCAGCATTCAAACAAATTTTTACAATGTCATGTTGGACATTAAGAATACCCAGCTTTTATCAGAACTTTTTAAATAAAAGATTGACATCTCTAGGTTATTAAATTATGCAACTGAAACTCCTGAATTATATCTTTCCTGAATCCCTTAATAAGGTTGGAGACTACTGCAGTTTAGGATAATACAATAATAAAACATTTTAATCAGTACTAAAACTTTAATTAAGCCAGTAATGATGCATGCCTGTTGTAGCTGACAGCATGGGTCAGTACATCCTTCAGCGAGTGCCTTACTCTAATTGAAACCAAGCACATGTAAGGTACAACATGTTAAATTATGTGGTTTTGTTTTTATAATTCTCTGTTACCTCTTCAGATACATTTAAACTTATGTTAAATATTCCTGTATGTATGAGTCTAAGCATTTGGGCATTTGGAGTCTCAGTATACAAGAAATATATACTTAAACTTTTATGCTTATCATCACTGTGATGATGGCATACAGTAATTTTTTTTCATGGTTTAGGTACCGTTGTTGCCAAAACATTTAGTGTTCAGTCTTTAGTGAAAAATATAAAGTGCCAAAAAAATCTTGCAAGACAAAAATCCATACATACACTCTTTCCAAGACACTGTGACCATTTACGGTAGAAGTTTTAATTTCCTGACGACCAAATCTCTCAACAGAGCATATTAAATATTTATAGCACTCGTCAGTATTCTCTTACATGACCTTCTCATTGGAGTACATAGGAGAAAAAGAGGAAGAGCATCTGACTTCAGGCTCTGGTTTCCAGCCTCTTTACTGAGCCAAAGCAAGAGACCTGTGGCCTGTGCTAGCCACCACTCAGACCTTGGTGGCTGTGTCAATACTTGGTGATAGCCTCAAATAATGACTCTGATATTTATTGATAGAAAAACCACTTGAGTTTCCCTGTGAGCTAGCAGTCAGATGGCTCTCTAAATACAGGAGAAGTACTCTTAACTGACTCTGCTTCTGTGACTTCCCAGACCCCAGAGGCTTGTCTTCCGTAGGTTGCCAGTCCCACCCTAGCCAGGAGGCTGCTCTCTGGTTCCTCTGCACTCTCCTTCCCTCCCTTGAGCTGTATGCCCGTCCCAGAATTCTCCATGCAAGTTCTCCTTCCTATTCTAAGTATACAACTCAACTGCTTACATCAACATAGGAAACATGGATGTAAAAGGAGAGTCATTACTGGAAAAATTAAATTGAATGCTTTGGTAAGAAGTGATCATTGTTGAGTTGCTGTTAAAAGTTGCTTTTAAATTAGGTTTGGCTGGGAAAAGTATAAAATATCGGGGAAAATATAAAAATCAAGAAAATTTCCGAGCTGAGATTACTTCTTAGTTTATTTAAGTATTCATTCCACCTTTAAAAAATCTAAACCCATAGGAAGATATTAAAATGTACCCAGACCAAGCTCAGTGGCTCAGCCTGTAATCCCAGCACTCTGGGAGGCTGAGGCCTAAGCCCACAGGTTCGAGACCCACCTGGGTAACTTGGCGAGACCTCGTCTCTACAATAAATCAAAAATTATCCAGGCGGGGTAGCATGCACCTGTAGTTCCGGCTCCTTGGAAAACTGAGGCGGAAGATTGCAGGAGCCCAGCAGGTCAAGGCTGTGTGGCCGGGAGCGTGCCACTGCCCTCCAGCTTGAGTGAGACTCCAACTCAAAAAGTAAACGATAAATGTACCCAAACCATGTTATTGATATGATTTATGCAAGCAGTAGAACTGCAACTATCGGACCGTCATGTCAAAAGATGAGCAAGTGCACATACACGTCTTCAGGTCTGATCCCCTACTTCGGTGTATTTCCTTCACTCAGTGACCAATTACTGATACTGATCACAGTCATTACTAGTGATTCTACTTTAGTGAAAGGTTCCAACCACTTTTATTACAGGCCTTTAAAAAACAGGAATCCTCCCTGTGTACAGACAGACAGCTGGTCATAAATTCTGAAAAGAGGAATTCATTTCAGTTATATTAGCCAGGAGCATAATTAGGTGTTACCTAATTCATTTGTTTTCCTCTTAAAAATGATTTTCTTGACCTTTGTGAGATCAACAAGAATGTGTATGTGTATATGTTTTGGGTGGGTACTGCCAGGTGGTAAAGGCATATTTCATCTGGCCTGCCTCTTTATTTGACAGTTAACTAAAAATAAAAATGTTTATTCTGATTCCACACTAACTTTGTCCAAGAATTAAAAATTTTAGCTTATCTTGGGCCAAAACCTACCTAAATTAATATAGTCATATGCTGTTTTTGAAGTTTAATACAAACTTTGGAATCGATGGCAAAGTAGTAAAATGTTCTCAGATCATGTATCTTGGTTAATATGCTCCCAAATGCTTTATACATGGCAACCTTTGGCCTGAGAAAGTGTTTGTCTGTTCATGGAAAAAAGTTTTTAAGATGAGAGAGTGGCTTACTTTCCTGTGGCAATTGATTTTCTGTTTTTAACATCCTATAGGTAAAATCTTACAAAGAGCTTTTATAATTTGTTGTACTGAATTGTATGGAGATTGTATACTAAGTAAAGCTCTTTTAAATTACACAAGATATGTTTTGCATTTCTTTGAAGGTCAAAGGCCAGGGAACCTGCTTATTGAAGTGTGTTAAATATTTGCTAAATAGAGGAAATCGCTAAAGATGGGTCTGTCAAAGTCTTAACTGTGCTTGTTAATGCTGAAGGAGTTTATTTTCTTCACATGGAATTTGGTTTGATAGCTGCCTGTTTCACTTGAATTTCAAAGTTATAGTTGAGATTTATAAACAGAAGACTGCTCTCAGCTGGATTTATCCTTAAAGACATAAATGCTATTTGTTTTAACCTTAAGAACAGTTTCTACTTCTAGATTAAATTCTCAATCTTTGGTAATTTAGGAATGTGAGTCCACATTCTTACTAAGAGTGTGTGAGCTGGGCTCGGTGGCTCAGCCTGTAATCCCACGCTTTGGGAGGCTGAGGTGGGATTTTCTGAGCCCACAGGTTCAAGACCCACCTGGGCAACTTGGCGAGACCTCATCGCTACAATAAATCCAAAAAATTAACCGGGCGTGGTAGCACGCACCTGTAGTTCCGGCTACCTGGAGGGCTGAGGCAGAAGGATCGCCGGCACCCAGCAGGTCAAGGCTGCAGTGGCCATGAGTGTGCCACTGCACTCCAGTCTAGGTGACAGAGTGAGACTCCCGACTCAAAAAAAGAAAAGGAAGAAAGGAATAATGAGGGAGACGAGGAAGAAGGGAGGGAAGACGGATAGCCCTTATGGTAAATGTGAGTGTCCTTTTGTGGAATATTTGTTTCAGTTATACACGTGGCCATTAATGTCATGGGGTACAATATAAAATGTATTTCTTCCTGTGAGTTACAGACAAAGTTTGAAAGCCGTGCCCTTACAGCAGGGAGGACCCTGAGAGGATGACCGGCGGGACTTGTCTCTGTCTTTGTCCTCCAACTCTGCTCGAGTAGAACATTGATAATATTAAAGAACTGTTATAGAAGGACAAACATGGACTTTGCAGCAACTTGGATGGACATAGAGTCTGTCTTCCCCAGTGATCTAGCACAGAAAAGAAGAACTGAGTGCCACATGTTCTCATAAGCGAACCCTGAACACTTACCATAAAACTATAAGAAAGAGTCTGATAATAGCAGGACACTGCCAGGGAGGGAGTGGGGTACAACATCCCTAAGGGTACCCGATCGGAACCAGGTGAAGGGAGGCCCAGAATTTACCCGTACGATGACCACCTGTATACCTAATCCTGAATTGTACCCCACATCTTTAAATTTTTTTTAAGAAAGGTTATTTTGGCCAGACTGGGTGGCTCAGCCTGTAATCGCAGCACTTTGGGAGGCCGAGGTGACTGGATTGCCTGAGCCCGCGGGTTTGAGACCCCCCCAGGCAACTTGGTGAGACCTCATCTCTACAGTAAATCAATAATTAGGCCGGGCTCGGTGGCTCAGCCTGTAATCCCGCGCCTTGGGAGGCTAAGTGAGTGGATTGCCTGAGCCCGCAGGTTCGAGACCCGCCTGGGCAGCGAGACCTCATCTCTACAATAAATCAAAAAAAGTAGCCGGGCATGGTAGCGCGTGCCTGTAGTTCCAGCTACATGGAAAGCTGAGCCGGAAGGATTGCTGGAGCCCAGCAGATCGAGGCTGCGGTGGCCGGGAGCGGCCACTGCACCCAAGTCTGGGCGACAGAGTGAGACTGCAACTCAAAAAATAAAAAATAAAAATTAGCCGAGTACAGTAGCGCACACCTGTAGTACCGGCTACTTGGAAGGCTGAGGCAGGAGATCGCCTGAGCCCAGCAGGTCGAGGTTGCGGTGGCTGTGAGCGTTCCACTGCCTTCCAGTCTGGCTGACAGAGTGAGACTCCCACTCAAAAAAAAAAAGAATGTAAAAAATGGCATAATTCCAGAATCAGGAATGATGAGAAGTTTTATATGAGAATAAAGTATGCAGTTCTGTGACAAAAATAAACAAAACCTGGGGGAAATGTGTGACTTTCTAACAAAACAGAAAATGTCAATATGGCCCCCAAAAGAAGCTGAAAATTTCAGTGGAATAGAACCATAGAAAAGGGTTCAGAGGTTGCAAAGGACATTTGGACATGAAGGGTACTTGGGCCAAAATCTTTCTAACTTTTAAAGGATGGCTCCAAGTTTATTTAACTAGTCTCAGCCATAGAAAACACAGTAAGCCTCAAGTTTGTTTTAGGAAATTTACCAAAATTCAACACAGGTAGTGTAATGATTTTTTTATTACCACATAGCAAATTATCGTAAACTTTGCAGCTTAAAACAACATGCAACACACATTTATTTTCTCAAGGTTTTCTTAGCACAGCTTAACTGGGTCTTTTTGTGTCTCACAAGATTGCAGTCAGGGTGTCAGCTGGGTTACCTTCTCATCTGGTGTTAGGAAAGTTCTTGCAAGTTGGTGACAAAATTCAGTTACTTATGTTTGTAGGGCTGAGGCCATTATCTCCTAGAGGCCACTCTTCTCCATAGACAGTTCACAGCATGACTTTATGCCTCTTTAAGGCCATCAGGAAGCATCTCTCACTTTAGTTCCTTGTTTAAGAGTTTGTACAAACCGGGCTCGGTGGCTCAGCCTGTAATCCCACGCCTTTGGGAGGCTGAAGTGAGTGAATGGCCTGAGCCCGCAGGTTTGAGACCCGCCTGGACAGCGAGACCTCATCTCTACAATAAATCAAAAAATCAGCCAGGCGTGGTAGCGCATGCCTGTAATTCGGGCACTTGGAAGTCTGAGGCGGAAGGATCGTCGGAGCCCAGCAGGTCGAGGCTGCGGTGGCCGGGAGCGGCCCCTTGCACTCCAGTCTGGGCGACAGAGTGAGACTCCAACTCAAAAAAAAAAAGAGTTTGTACTTAATTAAGTCAGACCCATAGACTATAATCTCCATTTTTATTAACTCAAAGTCAACTTATTTGTGACCTGAATTACAATCTGCAAAATCCTTTAACCTTTGCCATATAGCATAATGATCGTGAGAGGAGCACCCATCATATTCACAGGTCCCACCCACACTCAAGGGAAGGGGGCTTTACAGGGCATGTTTATCAGGAAATGGAAATCTTGGGGACCATCTAAGAATTCCTCCTACCACAGACAGTTTAAAAGAATAGGGTATTAGCCGGGCTCGGTGGCTCAGCCTGTAATCCCGCACCTTTGGGAGGCTGAGGTGAGTGGATTGCCTGAGCCCGCGGGTTTGAGACCCGCCTGGGCAGCGAGACCTCATCTCTACAACAAATCAAAAAATCAGCTGGGCGTGGTAGCGCATGCCTGTAATTCCGGCTACTTGGAAGGCTGAGGCGGAAGGATCGCCAGAGCCCAACAGGTGAGGCTGCGGTGGCCGGGAGTGGCCACTGCATTCCAGTCTGGGCGACAGAGTGAGACTCCAACTCCAAAAAAAAAAGAATAGGGTATGGCCATAAGAGTGCTTGGCAACAGCTAACACAGGCCTGTAAACTTTGAAGAAGGGAAACACAAGATGAGTCCCAATTTCACCCTGACTTTCTCTTTTAGAGTCTTTTCTAAACTGTAGCACAGGAAAATGGAGCCCAAGCAGAGGACAGCAGGCTTACTGGAGAAAACACTGGAGTTCATGGCGGCTAAGGTGATTGGGATCTGGCAGAGGTTAGAGGGACAGGGCACTGGAGAGGAGGGACCTGCAAGAAAGAAAACCTGAGAATTTCCACTGGGTCCTTGGTCTGTTCCTAACCTGCACAGGTATATCTTAGCAGAGAACAGTTGGTAAGTGACAGAGAACTGAATGGAGGTTTTAGAGCTTACAAAATGCTGAGCAGACATTGGAATTTGGGCCTAGCAAGGATCCAGTGTGAATCTCCTAGCTATTCAATTGAGACTCTAGAAAGGCTCTACTTCATCCTGAGAGTAGAGGCTATTGTTCAAATTGCCTGCTAGAAGCTAATATAAATCTGCTATGAAGGATAGTGACATTATCCATGACCTCAAGTTATCTCTACAATTTTTATATACACTGTCTAACAATCAAAAATAACGAATTAATTTTTTTTTTGAGTTGGAATCTCACTCCGTCACCCAGACTGGAGTGCAGTGACACGCTCACAGCCACCCCAGTGTTGACCTGCTGGGCTCCAGTGATCCTTCCACCTCAGCCTTCCAAGTAGTCAGAACTACAGGCTGAGCCACCGAGCCCGATGGGATTAATTTTTGAAAGCAAGACTGAATAAAATTGAAATAGAAACAGAGCCACAGATTATCCAATATTGTGGCCTAAAGTATAGACTTTAAATTAACTGCTTGTTATATTTAAGAACTTAAATGGCAAGATGGAGAATTTAGATGAAGAACTAAAAACTGTTTTAAAAGCAAAATGGAAATACTAAAATTGAAAAATGCAATGAATTGCTCGATGTTGAGTTAGACACCATTGAAGAGAGAACTGATCAACTGGACAATAAATTAGAAGAAAATATCCAGATTAAACATGAGGGAGGGGAAAGATGAAAAACAAAGGAAAGAACATGGAACCTATTTTGGAACATTTTGGTTTACCCCATAAGTGTAATTGAAGTTTCACAAAGAGAGGAAAGAGAATAGGCCTCAATTACTTTCAGCATGTTACTTACATTCTTAGCTTTAGTTTCTTCTTTTGTTAATGGAAGTATAATGATAATCTACCTATTGGTTTGTTGGGTAGATTAAATGAGATAATAGTTAAAGCATTAGGCTCAATATCTAACACATGGTAAATACATTAGATGGAGCTGCAGGATTATTCTTACCATCATCAAAATTAGAATGTGTGTGCTGTGTGAAAGGAAAGAAAATTAATTAGAAAGTGAAAGAAAAGTGTAAGTCAGATACTAAAGCACACTTTGTAATTTTGTGCTAACTTCTTGCTGTAGAAAGCATCTTCAAAAGCAAAGCAACTTTAGGAACTGAGAAGATTAACAGAACAGTTTATAAGGAAATCAATTTCTTAGTACTTCCTGAGGTATTTGCAACACAAGAAAAAGTATGTTTGTGTCTACATAAGATTGGGAGAGAGAAAAAAAATAGTTCCATAGACAAAGATCAAGAAAAACTGATTGAGTGAATGTTTTTAGAAGAGACACTCATTGTTGACAGTAAGTGTTAAAATTCTGCTAAGATGCACATGTTCATAAAGCATTGGAAGTGACTGATTGTGTGTGAATCTGCTTAAGAAAGGGAAAGGAGTGAAGGAATGTAATTTCAGGACTAGCACAGTAATTATAACAGCAGTGTGCTAATTAAGGCTCATAAATTTAATGAAACTGTTAGCATTCTCTCTTGCAAGAAAAGGTGGATTCCCACCCCCCCAGGAAATGACACCTGTGAACAATTATGTCTTATTTCTATTATTTACATAAATTGTGTTCATTTAGCACTCACTGCTGTTAATGATTTTTTTTTTAACACCTGATCTCACACTAGATTCATTCTCTGTGACTGAGAAAGTACTTTGGAGATTACTGATAATTAATAGTGTAGTAAAAACAGACAAGACCATTGTTAGGGGACCTGATGTACTGTTATTTTGCTGTTTTTGTGGGCAGCCTTTTTGCTTAATAGAAGAAAATGTTTTGGAATCTTGAGATGCCTGTAGATTATGAAAATTATAAATAGAACCTCCTCTGTGCCATCATGCAACTCAATGATTTCTTCAGTGAGAACTTACTGAGTACCTACTCTATGCCCAAGAGAGAGCTGAGGGTGAGTATGAGGATAGGTTTTTTATATAAACATGGATTAAAAGACCCTATTATTGCCATGAATGAAAATGGTTATGACGGTAACCTCTGAGGGAAAACAAAGATTATACCAGTTAGGAAATTTCACATTGCAAGTTATAGAAAACCTAACCCAAGTTGGCTTAAACCATAAAGGGAAACTTTTTTTTTAGCACATTTAACTGTTTTAAAACAGTGGTCCCCAACGTTTTTGGCATCAGGACCAGCTTCATGGAAGACAGTTTTCCCAGGCACTGGAGTGGGGGGAAATCTGGCCTTAGATTCTCCTGAGGAGTGCAATCTAGATCCCTCCCATGCGCAGTTTGCAGAAGGGTTCATGCAGGCTCCTATGAGAATCTAATGCCACCACTGATGTGACAGAAGGTGGAACACTGCTCACCCACTGCTCACCTCCTGCTGGGCAGTGTGTGGCCGGATTCCTAAAAGGCCATGTACGGTACTGGTCCATGGCCTGGGGTTGGGAACTCCTGTTTTTTTTATGGGTCCAGGAATGTGGATATGCACATTTAAATAGACAGGTAATCAGTTCCTTCATACCAGAGGTTTTTCTCTATCTGTGACTGACCATTCCTTTTTTTAAAAAATTTTTCAATTTTAAATATGTGGGGTACAGTTCAGGGTTAGGTATACAAATGTTCATTATGCAGGTACCCTTGTTGATGAGGTGTGTCCCCCTCTCCCCTGGCAGTTTTCCTCTACTGCCAATTCCACCCCCACCCTCTCCTGGCAGTTCCCATTACTGCCAATCCCTTTCTTAGAGTATTAGAAGTTGTTCAAGGTCCACTTATGAGTGAGAACATGTGATACTCGCTTCTTTATTTCTGTCACAGATCACTCAGCGTTATAGCCTCTAAGTCCATCCAAGTTGCTGTGAAGTTCATAATTTTGTACTTCCTATGGCTGCGTCATACTCCATCGTGTATATGTACCACATTTTTTAAATCCAGTCCTCTTCCAATGGGCAGCACAGTTGGTTCCATGTTTTTGCTATTGTGAATAATACTGCAATGAGCATGCCTGTGCAGGTATCTTTTTCATAGAATGATTTGAGTTCTTCCAGGTATATTCCCAGTGTGGGGATTGTGGGGTCATATGGGAGGTCGATTTTTAGATCTTTTAGGAATCACCACACTGTTTTCCACAGAGGCTGTACTAGTTTACGCTCCCATCAACAGTGTGGAAGTGGGAGCACCTGTGTTATAGGCCTTTCGGTAAGACTTAATCTAATGTCCCAGTGATTAAATTTATTAAATTAATATTTATTGAGACCTGGTGGCCCTGGGAACACACTTTTGTACAAGACAGACAAGTTTCATATTCTCGTTGAGTTTACATTTTAGTGGAGGATACAGACAACAGGGAAGGAAAATATAACAAAATACCAAATGTTTGAAGATAATTAAAGTACGTTGATGAAAGATGCCAAACTGTATAAAATATTCAAGATGGTTTATTCTGAAACAAATGTGAGTGACCTAGGCCTATAGCATCTGTCCCCAGGAGGTCCAGAGAGAATGTGTGCTCTCTGTGGTTGAATTGAAGCTTGGTTATGGACAATTTAGGAAGATAGAAGCTACAAGAAACCATAAAGCAATGCCTGTGAGATTTAAGCTGTCTGGGTACAGGAAGGCGGAACATTTCCAGGGGAAGGAGGGATTCAGGCTACAGGTGGATTCGAAGATTTTCTGACTGGCAATTTGTCAGAGTTACCTAAGGAATTTTGAAAGCAGTAAAGGAAACGCACAACTTGAGGAATAATAAGGGAGCTGAGTTTCGTGATATGTAGATGAAGCTTTATAGGTGGTGGCAGACTTCAGAGAGAGAGCAGATAAGTGTCTTAAAAGGTGCCCAAACTTCCCCAAAGACAACTTTACAGGGTCATAAAATGCTTTGATTTTCATTCTTTACCTATGCCAGAGCCAGGTTGGAAAGTAAATCACATGAAAAGTTAGAAGCCGGGCTCGGTGACTCAGCTTGTAATCCCGCGCCTTTGGGAGACTGAGGTGAGTGGATTGTCTGAGCCCGCAGGCTCGAGACCCGCCTGGGCAGGCGAGACCTCATCTCTACAATAAATCAA
>NW_007256103.1:165374-182930 GCF_000164805.1 Carlito syrichta | reverse complement strand
GGGAGCAGCCACTACACTCCAGTCCGGGCGACAGAGTGAGACTCCAACTCAAAAAAAAAAAAAAAGAAAAAGAAAAGAAAAGTTAGGAATTTGGTAAGGTAAAAAAAGTTCAGAATTTAATTGTCAGTGCTGGGATAGTGTATAACTGGGTGGTTCAAGCTATTAATACCTCTGAGAAGATGATATTTAGGCTCAGATTTGAATAAGAAGAATTCCACTCTACTATGATTGGAGGAAAGAAAGTTCCCGACAGATGAGCCAGCATTACAAAGCCCATGAGTGAGGCAGGAAGGAGCTTGGTGCACCTGTCAGAGATGAGGCAGATGGGAAGGGGGAGCGAAGTATGCAGAAGTCAGACCACATATGCCATAGTAAAGAAGTTAATTTTTTTTTCCCCCAAATGTAATAGAAAAACATTGGAGGATTTTGAGCAGGGTAGTGAGATTGCTGAATTTATGTTTCAGAAAGCTGTCTGTTAATGTATAAAACATCGCAAATATGTTGTCTTATGGTTTTGTAGTTAGAAGTCCAGGTGCAGCATGGCTTGACTGTTTCCTCTGAACAGAGTCCGTAAAGGTGAAATCTAGGCTCCCTTTTGGAAGCTCCAGGGATCAAATCGGTTCATCTTCTGATTCATTCAGATTGAAGACCTAAGGTTCTTATTTCTTTGCTGGCTCTTAGCTGGGCAGCACCCTTAGTTCCCTCTGGTGCTTGCTCATAGCCCCCTGAGTCTCAGGGTCAGCAACAGAGTATCCACGCTGCCACATTTCTTCTGCCTCCTATCTCCTGCATCTTTCCAACTTTAGTTAGAAAAGAGTCTCCTAGCCGGGCTCGGCGGCTCAGCCTGTCATCCCGCGCCTTTGGGAGGCTGAGGTGAGTGGATTGCCTGAGCCCGCGGGTTCGAGACCCGCCTGGGCAGCGAGACCTCATCTCTACAATAAATCAAAAATCAGCCGGGCGTGGTAGCGCACGCCTGTAATTCTGGCTGCTCGGAAGGCTGAGACGGAAGGATCGCCGGAGCCCAGCAGGTCGAGGCTGCGGTGGCCGGGAGCGGCCACTGCACTCCAGTCTGGGCAACTGAGTGAGACTCCAACTCAAAAAAAAAAAGAAAAAGAAAAGAGTCTCCACTTTTTAGGGCTCATGTGTGTTAGATTGGAACCACCTGATAACAGAGAATAATCTCCCTTATCTCCAAGTTCATAACCCTCATCACATCTGCAAAGACCCTTTGGCCAAGTAGAATGACATATTCACAGGCCCTAGAGATTAGGAAGTGAACATCTTGTGGAGTTGGAGGGCATTAATCAGCCTACCTCAGATGCTGTGTGGAAGTTGAACCTGAGTGGGCAGGGAGGAAGATTGGAACAAGGAGTCTGGTTGTAAGAATATTTCCGTAATCCAAGTACAAGGCTGTGGTGTTTGGGAATAGAGTGGTGGTGGCAGAGGAACAGAAGTAGGGCTGACAGAACTTGGGGAGGGTTAGACATTGGTAATAAGGGGAAGGGGACCAAGGGTAAACCTAGATTGTTTTTTTGACTCAGTAACTGGATGTGTGGTGATGGTGCCTTTTCTTGAGATGGAGAAGCTTGGTGTGGTCCTCATGATTGATGTTTCACAGATATTTCTGGTTCTCCCCTCTTCATGGTTTTGGGGGCCCATGACTAGCTCTGGACAATGAGATGTGTCATTTCTGGGTCAGAGAATTCTACTCTGGAAAAATCCTCAAATGTTCTCTCTCCCAGAGAGTGGCTGCTGCCCTGTTAACCTGGGTACTGGCCTAAGAATGGTGTGGAGAAGACATTCCTGACAACCTGCATTCAACACGTACTACAAGAGATAAGCCTGTGTTGTTTTTGATCACCAAGATTTGGAGGTTGCTTGTTATTGCACCACAGTCTCACCTATCCTGACGTGACATACTGGTGAGGAACAAGAAAAAAGAGTTACGGATTGGCCATGTTAAGTTCAAGGTGCTAGCCGGGCTTGGTGGCTCAGCCTGTAATCGCACACCTTGGGAGACTGAGGTGAGTGGATTGCCTGAGCCCGCGGGTTCAAGACCCACCTGGGCAACTTGGTGAGACCTCATCTCTACAATAAATCAAAAAATTAGCTGGGCATGGTAGCGCGCGCCTGTAGTTCCAACTACTTGGAAGGCTGAAGTGGATTTATTGCCAGAGCCCAGCAGGTCGAGGCTGCGGTGGCCGGTCGAGGCTGCCGTGGCCGGGAGCGGCCACTGCACTCCAGTCTGAGCGACAGAGTGAGACTCCAGCTCCAAAAAAAAAAAAAGTTCAAGGTGCTTCATTAATGGTGTGCCCAGGACCCATGCCGTCCTGCCCACTTCACTGCTCTGCTGCAGTGAGCAGTATCGTGTTAATTCCATTCTTACAGACCTGTTCCTGTTTCTAGAATAGCTGCCTACTGCTCTTGAGGTCTGTATGCCCCTTGGTCCAAGTTCAGAGGGAGAGTGTGTTTTGCAAATAGTTCAAAGGTCCAGGAGTGGAGCCTTTTGGACCTGTTGGTTCATGTGCCCATCTCAGAGCCAGGCACCATGACTGGCGCATGGGTTATGTGGACGACTTCAGCCAGTCAGTTTCTCTCTCTGGAGTTGAATGCGGGACCAATTCCACATAACTCACATGGCTAGGAAATCCAGAGCACTGTTGGAAAGGGACAAAATAGGAATGCAGGTCCACTACCAGATAAAAGCATCCTCAAGTTCTTATTGCAGGTCTGGCACTGCCCTTGGTACTTTGTATGGCCTTATCGGCTTTCCCATCCTTCAGGGAACCCATTAGGAACACTGATAATTTCACCTAGAATTGATGAGACTGCCTTACCTGTTTTATCCTCCTTAAGATTTCTTTTGCGAAACATTTTTCCATGGAAGCTATGAAAACAGTGACACTTTTTACCGGTGCCTCAGCAACAATAACTAGCCATTTAGAGAGACATCTGAAAGCCCTGTGGCCGGCCACGTGTAGTGGGTGTGCTCCCCCCATCACCCACATCCTCTCTGTGGAGAGTGTGCTCCCTCAGCCTCTGCCGCATAGGCGGGAGACCACCTCCTTGATCTCCTGCCACAGCTGGCTGCACACAACTGTCTTACCCAAGTGGGCCGTCCGATTCTTCTGTGTCTTTGGAAATGTGACTCAGGGATTTTAGTCAGTCTCCAGGGGCAACTTGTGAAGTTAGAGCAGCTGTGTGCACTCCGAAGCAGACAAAGCCAGTGCTGCGCAGCAAACCCAAAGCAGCAACCATGAGGGGACATGTGACCTCGGGAGGCAGGAAGAGCAAAGGTTGTGGACTCCCCACCAAGTGCTCACTTGTCCCTCCTGAGGCTCAGCTTCGCTGTTATGGGCTCCATGAAGCACCCCTGTTATCTTTCCAATAAATTGCTTTTTTGACTTGAGTCAATGTGAGTAAATGTCTGTTCCTTATAACCAAATAATCCCTGATGAAGACACTTGAGTGAAGCCAAGGAGTTCTCATGAGGCTGGTTTTCTTGAAGCAGATACCTTTTTTGCAGTGATCTTTACTCTCATCACACCATTTCCTTACAGTTAACAAGGTGCTTGTCGCCCTGAATTCTGGTTAATTATAGATCTTTCCGGGCTTCTCACTGTGCTTTGAAATTCCTGAAAGCAGGAACTTTTTTTTTTTTCATCTCTGAACCCACTGGATGCTCGGACTGAGCGTAGGGTAAAGGCTTGTTGCATTGGATTCTGCAGGCGAGGTCAGGTTCGGATGACTTAATGATACTCAGCAAGCTCTAATTAACAGGTTCCTCCTGGGAGATACGGATGAGAACATGGATCAAGATGCCTGGCAAGCTAACTTCCTTTCCTACTGCCTGTCAAAGACACCAGCCTACCTATGCATTCCAAAAAGAGGACATGAATATGAAAACACCACTAAAAATATCCAGGCGTTCAAGACAACAGCTTAAAAAAAAAAGTGGTGACAGCATAATGATGGAATATATGTCTACTTAAAAAAAGATTCACCATGCCATTGTTGGGTGCAGTGCTTTATTATTAGACCAAATTTAATGTGGTTGTTCAGGTCCTCAGTATACATGTAATTATTCGTTTCTTCTGTCGGTGGTTGAAAGAGGCATTAGAATCTCCCACTGTGATTGTGGATTTGTCTAGTTCTCAGTTGAGTCCTGTTAATTTTCTTTATATGTTTGAAATTATGTTAGCAGGTGCATCAATATTTAGAACTGCTCCACCTCTCAGGTGAGCAGATCTCTTAACATTTACAAAATGCCCCGCTGAATTTCTAAGTGGTGACTATTGCCTTAGCTGTGTCCAATATTAGCAGAGTCACAACAGTTCTCTTTGCATAGCATAGATTGTAATATAACCTTTTTCTTTGAACTTTTCTGTATTCCTATGTTTATGATGTGTTCTTATAAGCATATCATTGAAGCCAGGCTTGGTGGCTCAGCCTGTAATCCCGCACCTTTGGGAGGCTGAGGTGGCCACTGCACTCCAGTCTGGGTGACAGAGTGAGACTCCAACTCAAAAACAAAAACAAAAACAAAAAAAAAACATATAATTGACTTTTTTTTTCCCTTTTGATTGGAGTCTGTTAGTCTACTTCGACTTTAATATGATTACTGATAGATACATTGGAGTTTATGTAATCATCTTATTATTTGTTTTCTATTTGACCCACCTGTTTTATATTCCATTACTCCTCTATAAACTTACATATTCTGTACTATTTTTTTAATCTTATTTTGAAATCATGTCAAACTTACAGAAAAGCTACAAGAATTATACAAAGAATTCCTATATTCCCTTTACCCAGATTCACCAGTTTTTTACATATGGCCATATTTGCCTTATCATTCTCTCAGCAGATTGATAGTTATAAGAAAACACATATTATTATTTCTTCTGAATTATTTAGGAGTATGCTGCATATATCATACCACTATACCCTTTAACTTTTTAGTGACTATTTCCTAAGAATAAGGATATTCTTTTTCTGTCACCACAGTTCTAGTACCAAATTCAGGAAATTTAACATTGATATATAATCTACAGATCTAATGATATAATCGAATCTACAATTTGTCTTCCAATGCAGTCAGTTGCCTCCCAAATGTTCTCTATGGCAATTATTTTTCCAGTGGAGAATCCCATCCAGAATCACATGTTGCATTCAGCTGTCGAGTCCTTTTAGTCTCTTTAAAGCTGGAACCGTTTCCTAACCTTTCTTGTCTTGCATAAAATTGGTATTTGAAGCATCAGGTCAGTTATTGTATAGGATGTCCTTCAGTGTGTGTGTCTGCTGTTTCCTTAGGATTTGATTTCAGTTCTACATTCCCGGCTGGACTGCTGCACAAATGATAGCATGTCCTTCTCGGGGTATCACACCTAGAGGCACATAATTCCCTTTTTCTCTGTTTGATTATATTAGTTTTAATTAATTAGAGATCTGTAATACACACAATAATCTATAACTTCATAGATTATTACAAATGATTATAATTATCAAAGAAAAGTTAAGCGGTGTGTGTGGAGATATTTTGAGACAAAAAACCCTTTTCTTCAACAACCCCCCTTCCTTCTAGAATTAGATTTACCTTCCGTCACTGATCTTACATCGGTCTTCACACTCATGTTCCTTGACCTACTTAGTCCTTCCTCACTTTCTGCTGCAGCTAGACATTCCATGTTTATGTTGTATGTTTCCTTCCCCAGCCCTGAAATCAACCATTTCTCTAAGTAGCCCTGGCCATTTCAATAGGAAATGAGTTTTATTTATTTTATTTTATTTTATGAGTCAGAATCTCTGTCGCCCAGGCTGGAGTGCAATGGCATGGTCACAGCTACCATATCCTCAACTTGCTGGGCTCTGGCAATCTGTCTGGCTCAGCCATGCAAGTAGCTAGAACTACAGGCATGCATCACCATGTCTGGCTAACTTTATTTTTATTTTTATTTTTATTTTTGTAGAGACAAGGTCTCGCCAAGTTGCCCAAGCTAGTCTCAGACACCTGGGCTCAGGCAATCCTCTGTCCTCCATCTCCCTAAGTGCTGGGAGTACAGGCATGAGCCACTATGCCTAGCTGGAAATGGTATTTAGGAACCTGAATCTGGATACTAGGTGTTCTTTTTGCTGTTGGCTGGAAGCTCGTGGCTTCTAGGCCTTTTCAGTGGATGATGTGAAAAAAATACACATATGCATACACATGAAAGCACAAGAAAATGTATCAACTTGTATATGTATACACACATATACATGGTACACATACACCTGAGTTTGTGCTGATCCAACCAATTTCAACTCAACTTCACAGGGTCTTCCTTGCCTTCCCTAAGTAAAAAAGTCTATTTTTATCTCCTTACTTCCAAAGTGAGAATGTGACTCCCTAAACTGTCAATCCTAGATGGCACAAAATAGGTTCAGAATTGCTATGTCACTATGAAGATCAGACCTACTCAAAAGACTTCAGTATTTGTTTGCAGCTTTCTTTTTAACTGAGGACATATAATCGAAGCATTATGTTCGAATGTTATTTGCATTAATTCTTTCTCCCTCTTCTCCATACTTGTTATTCTTCTGAAATAGAGTTGAGTTCATTAGTTTCTGTTTGCATTTAGTTTTAGAGTTTTTCCCTCCATTTTTACTGATTTTTTTTTTTTTACTATTTAGAACATTAACATGATTTTAAAAGTGAAAACAACAAAAAGCTGTACTCAAATGTCACTCCTTCCCCTATCCCTGCCATCCCTCCTACTTCTCTTGTACATAATTCATTTTATTAGTTCTGATTTACCCATTCTTTGTTTCTTTTTGCAAAGGTAAGCAGATATGTGTGTTTTCTTATTTTCCATTGTTTACACATAATCTATATTTTTTGCTTAACAGTATACCCTAGAAATCATTCAATGTATGTGCATAGACATTGTTTTCATTGGTTTTTACAGCTATTTAGTCAAGTTAAGCCCACTAACATTCATTGGTATGGTTGATATGTTTGGTCTCAGTGTTCTCACTGTTCTAATTATGGTATTCTACAATTATTTTTTACCTTTAGGAAGGCTTGTATTTTGTTTCACTGTTTACTTTGGTATTTATTCCTTTTATGCTCGTAATTAGACATAACCAAGAACTCATTTAACTTTTGCTATCTCTGTTGTAAAGATATTTGTAGATTCTTGTACGTTATCCACTCAAGGATCAATGATCATATTCTCCTTTTCCCTTTCTCCATTCTCTGCTAATTTTTGATTGCATTCTTTCCACTTTGTCAGAATATATTGTTTACATACTATTTCTTCACTCATGTCTCAACCTGTTGTAAATTCTCCTGTTTACCTGATATGATATAGGATTATTTGAAGGTACTTTGCAACAAAGATGTATCTTGTAAACATTAGAGCCCCCTCTCTATATATGAAACATTATACATTATACACGATTAATAAAAAAAAAGGAAGAAAAAAGAGCAAACAACAGATGTAATACATAGAAAAGGGCAACATAGAACATCTAAACTCATTCTTATTAATAATTACATTAAGTGCAAATGGTCAAAACTACAATCAAAAGGCAGATACATTGGATACAAAAGCAAAAATTTAAAGAAGCATGATTCCAATAAAAAGTCATAGGTTATAGAGTAACAAAGGAAAAAAATAGACAAATTGGAATACATGAAAATTTTTAAATTTTGTACATCAAAAGACACTATCAACAGCATAAAAAGGCAGCCCACAGAATGGAAAAAAATCTTCAAATCATGTTTCTGATAAGAGATTAATATCCAAAATATATAGAAAACTCCTAACACTCAAAAAATTCAACTCAAAAATGGTCAAAACACTTCAATAAACATTTCGGCAAAGAAGGAATACAAATGGCTGACAAGCACATAAAAAGATACTCAACATCACTAATCTCTGGGGAAATAAAAATAAAAGCTACCATGAGACCCTAAGGTGGCTCACACCTATAATCCCAGAACTTTGGGTGGCCAAGATAAAAGGATTGCTTGAGGCCAGGAGTTCGACACCAGTCTGGGCAACATAGTTAAATCCCTTATACAAAAATAATTTTTAAAAATTAGCAAGGCCTGGTGTGGCATACCTGTAGTCACAGGAGTTCACGTTTATAGTGAGCCATGGTCGCACCATGTACTCCATCCAGTCTGGGCCCAGAGCAAGACCCTGTCTTGAGAGGGAGAGAGAGAGAGATTGATTCTACCACACACCAATTAGGGTAACCACTATTTTTAAAAAATAGAAAATAACAAGTGTTGATGAAGATGTGGAGAAATTGGAACCTTTGTGCACTGTTGGTGGGAATGTAAAATGCAGCAGCCGCTGTAAAAAAAGATGACAGTCACTCAGAAAACTGAAAATGGTACTGCCATGTTATTCAGCAATTTCGCTTCTGGGTAATGCCCCCAAATTGAAAACAGGGTCACAAGGAGATGTTCATACACTCATGTTCACAGCAGTACATCATTCACAGTAGCTAAAACATGGAAGCAGCCAAGTATCTGTTGACATGAATGTATAAGCAAAATGTGGTATAGCGATGCAATGGAATATTGCCTTTAAAAGGAAGGAAACTCTGCGATATACTGAAACATAGGTGAACCTTAAGGACATTATGCTAGTAAAACAAACCAGTCTCAAAAAGACAAATACTGTATGTTTTTACTTATATGAAGTGTGTAGAATAGTCAAAATCACAGAGAAAAATAAAATACTGGTTTCCAGGAGCTGGCAGGAAGAGGGATGGAGAGGTTTTTTTTTTGGGGGGGGTGTTGAGTTGGAGTCTCACTCTGTCACGCAGACTGGACTGCAGTGGCCGCTCCCGGCCACCGCAGCCTGGACCTACCAGGCTCCGGCGATCCTTCCGCCTCAGCCTTCCAAGTAGCTGGAACTACAGGCACGCGCTACCACGCCCGGCTAATTTTTTGATTTATTGTAGAGACGAGGTCTCGCCAAGTGGCCCAGGCGGGTCTCGAACCCGCGGGCTCAGGCAATCCACTCACCTCACCCTCCCAAGGCGCGGGATTACAGCCTGAGCCACCGAGTTATTGATTAATAAGCATGTAGTTTCAGTTTTACAAGATGAAAGTGTTACGGAATAGGATGAAGGTGATGGTTGTACAACGTTATGAATGTATTTAAAACCACTGAACTGTTTGTTAAAACTAATCAATATGGTAAATTTGGCCAGGTGTGATGACTCACACCTGTAATCCCAGCACTTAGGGAGGTCAGGGTGGAAGGACTGCTTGAGCTGAGGAGTTTGAGGTTGCAGTGAGCTATGATCATGCCACTGCACTCCAGCCTGGGCAACAGAGTGAGATCTTGTCTCCAATTTTAAAAAAAAAGAGTAAATTTTATGCATATTTCACAAAAATTTAAAAATTGATTGAAAAAGATACTAATCTATTCCCCATCTAACACTAGCATAATCTCCCCCACTAATACTAACCACAAAAAAATTGCAATGGCTAAATGAATGTCAGAAAAGTGAATTTATTACCAGTAATAAAGAAGGATATGTCACAATAATAAAAGAGTCAATTTATCAAAAAAAAAACCCATAACAATCCTAAATCTATTTGAACCCAATAGATTTTTGCTTCATTTATTTTAAAACTTTGACAAAGGTTTAAAGTAAATGAAGCAAGAAGTAACATGATTGAAAGGATAAATAGATTAACCCAAAAATATAGTTAAAAATTGCAACATCCCTCTCATTAATTGACTAAAAAAGTACAGCACAGAAGACTTGGATATCAACCAACTGCATCTAATTGACATTTAGAGATCATTCTACCCAATAATAGCAGAATACAAATTCTTTTTAAGTGCACATAGAGCATTCAACAACATGCACCATAGAATAGGCCATAAAATATATCTCAGTAGATTTAAAGAGATTTAGGTCATGCAAAGTATGTTCTCTGGCAACAATGGAATTACATTAGAAATCAATAACAGAAACTTGGCGAGACCGCATCTCTACAATAAATCAAAAAATTAGCCAGGCATGGTAGCGCACACCTGTAGTTTCAGCTACTTGGAAGGCTGAGGTAGAAGGATTGCCGGAGCCCAGCAGGTCGACCCAGGGGTGGCCATGAGTGTGTCACTGCACTCCAGCCTGGGCGACAGAGTGAGACTCCAACTCAAAATATATATATATACATATATATATATTTATGTGTGTGTGTGTGTGTGTGTGTGTGTGTGTGTGTGTTATATACTGATATATACTGATATACTGTTATATATACTGATATATATATATATCAGTAACAGAAAGAGATCTGGAAAACCCCCAAGTATTTGAAAATTAACACACTTTCAGATAATCCATGGGCCAAAAAGAAAGCAAAGAGGAAATTAGGGATGTTTTTAGATGAATGAAAAAGAGCACACAGTATGTCAAGATATGTGAGGTGAAGCTGAAGCAGTACACAGAGGAAAATGGACAGCTTCAATTGCTTATTGAGAAAAGTTAGAAATTAATAACCTAAGCAGACACTTTAAGAAACGAGATTAAGGGAACAAACTAAAGTAACAAAAGAAAATGATAAACAGATTAGAGAAGAACCCAGTAAAATAGAAAAGAGATAAGCAATAGAGAAAAATCAATAAAACCAAAACTGATGTTAGGGGAAAACCAGTAATACTGACACAATTCTTTCTTTTTTTTTTTTAACTCAAGGATGTCATTCTCAAATTATTCATAACATTCAAACTAGATTGATTAATAAGACACAAATTACTCAGGGATACCACTCTTGAGCCTACAAACACTAAAATAAAAATAATATTATGAACAGCCTTATGCCAATAAATTTTACAACTTATATTAAATGGATAACTTTCTTGAAAAATACATGGATTGCCTGACCCCGCGGGTTCGAGACCCGCCTGGGCAGCGAGACCTCATCTCTACAATAAATCAAAAATCAGCCAGGCATGGTAGCGCATGCCTGTAGTTCCGGCTACTTGGAAGGCTGAGGCGGAAGGATCACCGGAGTCCAGCAGGTCGAGGCTGCGGTGGCCGGGAGCGGCCACTGCACTCCAGTCTGGGTGACAGAGTGAGACTTCCACTCAAAAAAAAATTAAAAAAAAAAAATAAAGAAAAAACCCACCTCCAGAGTTTTATTTAGTTTGTCTGGGGTAAGGCATAGAAATTTGCAATCAGTTCTCAGATAATATTGGTGCTGCTGGCCTATTTACCACATTTTAAGAATCAGTGTTGGCCGGGATCGGTGGCTCAGCCTGCAATCCAGCTGCAATCCAGCCTGGGCGACAGAGTGAGATTCCAACTCCAGGAAAAAAAAAAAAAGAATCAGTGCCTTTTTATCCCCATTTATTTAATGTTTTTATTTTTACTTTTTTGTGTTTTTTCCCCAACTCTATTAAGGTATAATTGACAAATAAAAATTATATATGTTTAAGGTGATTCATACAATACGCTGTCTTGGCATATGTATACATGGAGAAATGACTACCACAATCATGCTAATTAACATATCTGTCACATCACACGTAGTTGCCATTATGTGTGTGTGTGTGTGTGTTGAGAACATTTAAGATCTACTCTCTTAGCAAATTTCAAGCAGACTCAGATTAAAATAAAATAAAACCATTTAAAGTTTCCAGAGATTGTCCTAAGGGCGTATGGCAAATGAAGAAACATTCAAGAAAGTCAGTGAAAACTTGGTGAAAACAGTAAACATCTAGCTTTTGAACCACAATCTCTTCCTACCCTCAACCCTCCCAGATTAGCAGGATGAAAACTACTCCTGCTATGTGCAGCCAAGATTGCAGGGGCCTCTCTCTCCTCCAGCTAAGAGTTAATGGCTACAATCCTCCCAGGAGGAGCAGGCCACTGATATGGTACATTAATTTTATTCACCATGCTGTGCATTAGATCAGCAGAACTTACTCATCTTACGTAACGGATACTTACCACTCTTTGGTCAACATCTCCCCATTTCCCCTACCTGTCAGTCCAGGCACCCACAATTCTACTTTTTGCTTCTGTGAGTTTGACTTTCTTAGATTTCACATATAAGTGAAATCATGCAGTATTTGTATTTCTGTGCCTGTCTTATTTGCCCCAGAATAATGTCCTCCAAGTTCATAGACATTGTGTCAAGGGACAAGATTTCCTACTCTCTAAAGACTGGATGGTATTCTACTGTATTTATATACCACATTTTCTTTAACCAGTCATCCATGGAAGGGCAGTTAGGTTTATTTCATATCTTGGCCATGGTGAACGATGCTGCAGTAAACATGGGAGTGAAGATATCTCTAATATGACTGATTTCGCTTCTTTTTCATATATACCCAGAAGTGGTATTGCTGGATCATATGGTAGTTCTAGTTTTAATTTTTTTCATAGTGGCTGTTTTTCATAATGACTGTACCAATTTACAATCCCACCAGCAATGTACAAGTGGTTTCTTTTCTCTACATTCTAACACTCATTATCTTACAACTTTTTGATCATAGCTTTCCACACAGGTGTGAGGTGATATCTCATTGTGCCTTTGATATGTATTTCCCTGGTGATGAGTTGTGTCTGGCATTTTTTCATACATTTTTTTCTGTAGGCCATTTATATGTCTTCTTTTGAGAAATGTCAATTCAGGTGCTTTGGCCATTTTTAATCGGATTATTGGTTTTTGAGAATCGGTGTCTTAATGAAATTGAATGGGTTAGCAAAAACTTTTCCAGAGGGTTTCACTTGCTCAATGGCAGCATGAGGAATTATGTGTGCCTGCTTCCCAGTGAAATGAGCATAACTGGGAAAATTATTTTCTAAAACCAACCATTTTTCCCTAGCAAACAGACTCAGATTAGAATAAAATAAAACCGTTTAAAGTTTCCAGAGATTGTCCTAAGGGCATATGGCAAATGAAGAAACATTTATTCAAGAAAGTCAGTGAAAACTTGGTGAAAACAGTAAGCATCTAGCTTTCGAACCACAATCTCTTCCTACCCTCAACCCTCCCAGATTAGCAGGATGAAAACTACTCCTGCTATGTGCAGCCAAGATTGCAGGGGCCTCTCACTCCTCCAGCTAACAGTTAATGGCTACAGTACCTCCCAGGAGGAGCAGGCCACTGATAGGTTTCACTCCCCAAGCCCAGCAACGTACTCAGAGGCTACATTACAGGCAAGTGAGGCCAAGAAATCACATTTGCATTCTTCCACCCAGAACCCACAATAAGGTGGAGGAGGTTCTGCCTCAGGCATGAAACACTGAGAGTTCTAGGCCTCCACCACCCTCCCTCCAGCTGTTTCAAAGGTTCCGTGCTGGAAGCAAGCGGGGAAGACGACCCTCATCCAGTGTCTTGCTCCCAAAGCAGAGGTGTCACTCAGAATGGGGCTGCTGTCTCTGCCCCCACATCTGGAGTAATGGCTCAGAGATTATGCCAGGGTAAAAGGCAGCCCCTAGGCACAGAACTTTGAAGTTTTCCCCAAAGCCACTGGATTCACTTTAAATAGACCGTAGAGAATTCCAAACAATGGCGGTTTCAGTGGTAAGAAATTAAAGATGTGATAGCTTGATAAGAAGCACAAGCTAAGCTATAGGCCAGTGAGTTTACCAGAGAGAAATAGGTAACCAAAAAGAGACTTCCTGGAGTCAAAGCCAACCTCAAACACTATTCTCAAAAGCTACCCCCACAAAGGAACCCTGATTTAATAGGACAGGACTATGGAACGATTTCTTTCCCAGAACATTGTTGAAAACAGTAGAGCGGTCAGCCAGCAGTTAGTGGAGCTTAAAGACAGGTGTGGTCAGGAAAAGAGGCACCCAGAGAAAGCCCTGCTAGAACCGCTGTCATGACAGGGTGACTGTGTGCATGCCCAAGGCTGCACCTTTTGAGGAGCAACAATGCCACTAAAATAGTCCAGCTCGTCACTAAACAAATAAACAAGAAAATTATAATAAGTCCTGCGGTAGAAAGGGTCAGTATGTATGTATCTATATATATTTAGATTGTATATATTTTTTAACAGTTTTTAACCAAAAAAATTATTAGACATGAAAAAGAACAGGAAAATGTGACTCATGTACAGGAAAAAAAAAAAAACCACAGGAAACAGAAACTGCCTGTGATATAGCCCAGATGTCATATTTAATAGACAAAGATTCCAAAACAATGATTTTAAATATGTTCAAAGAGATTGCCTAAGCCCAGAGGTTCAAGACCAGCCTGGACAACTTGGAGAGACCTCGTCTCTACAGTAAATCAAAAGTCAGCCGGGCGTGGTCGCGCGCGCCTGTAGTTCCAGCTCCTTGGAAGGCTGAGGCGGAAGGATCGCCGGAGCCCAGCGGGTCGAGGCTGCGGTGGCCGGGAGCGGCCACTGCACTCCAGTCTGGGCCACGGAGTGAGACTCCAACTCAAACAAAAAAAAAAAGAATATGCTAAATGAAGTACTTCGGTAACTAGATTAGATTGATGGATTCTATCTCTTGTTGAATTGATAAGATGACCAGAATGCTTCCTGTCCATACAGACAGTGGCGTCGGCCCTGGATGCATCAGTACTTTTGTATCTTGGAGACAGAAGACCATACTCCCTGCTTGCCTCCACTGAAATTTGTCTTTTGTCCCCACACTTCACACCAAACCCCCATCTATTGAAGAAGGGAAGTCATAGAATTTACAAATTAATGAGAATTTCCTTTCATTTTTGTTTTTTTTTTGTTTGTTTTTTTGAGTTGGAGTCTCACTCTGTCGCCCAGACTGGAGTGCAGTGGCCGCTCCCGGCCACCGCAGCCTCGACCTGCTGGGCTCCGGCGATCCTTCCGCCTCAGCCTTCCGAGTAGCCGGAATTACAGGCGCGCGCTACCACGCCAGGTTGATTTTTTGATTCATTGTAGAGATGAGGTCTCGCTGCCCAGGCGGGTCTCGAACCCGCGGGCTCAGGCAATCCACTCACCTCAGCCTCCCAAAGGTGCGGGATTATAGGCTGAGCCACCGAGCCCGACTTCGTTTTTTTATTTATTTTTTTGTTTGGAGTCTCACTCTTGTCACTAGACTGGAGCTTGATCTGCTGGTCTTAAGTTATCCTTCTGCCTCAGCCTTCCAAGTAGCTGGAACTACAGACACATGCCACCACGTCTGGCTGGATCTTGTGATTTATTGTAGAAACAAGGTCTCACCATGTTGCCCAGGCTGGTCTCGAACCCCAGGGCTCAGGCAATCCTCTTGCCTCAGCCTCCCAAAGTACTGGGATGACAGACTGAGCCATCATGCCTGACTATAGGTTTTAATGTTTGTTCGAAAAATTTTTTTTGTAAGATGTGGGGGACAATTGAGAATTTCCTAATGGATAACTGGTGTCAGACAGTCTTTTATTTTCATCCTTGGACTCAAGTAAGTGATCATAAATTTCAGAAAATTTTAATTATATGTCATCAGGGAATTCCAGATTAAAACAACAAGGACGTATCACTACATACCTATGAGAATGGCAAAAATCCAAAACACTAATGACACTGCATGCTGGCAAGGATGTGGAGCAACAGAAACTCTCATTCATTATTAGTGTTGGAAGACAGTTTGGCAATTTCTTGTAAAGCTAAGTATACTTTTACCATACAATCCAACTATCATGCTCCTTGGTATTTACCCAAAGGAGCTGAAAACTTATGTCCACACTAAAACCTATACACAGATGTTTCCAGCAGCTTCATTCACAAATGCCAACACTTGAAAGTAAACAAGATGTCCTGCAGTCAGTAAATGGATAAACAAACAGTGGTGCATCCAGACAATGGAATATCACTCAACACTAAAAAGAAATGTGCTATCAGGCCATGAAAAGACATGGAGGAATCTTGAATGTGTATTACTAAGTTAAGGAGGCCAATCTGAAAAGGCTACGTACTGTATGATTCCAACAACATGACGTTCTGGAAAAAGCAACTCTGCAGACGCTATAAAATAGACCAATAGCTGCCCAAGACTGGGGGAAAGGAAAGATGAAAAGGTGGAGCACAGGCCGGGCTCGGTGGCTCAGCCTGTAATCCCAGCATTTTGGGAGGCCGAGGTGAGTGGGTTGCCTGAGCCTGCGGGTTCGAGACCTGCCTGGGCAACTTGGCGAGACCTCATCTCTACAATACATCAAAAAATTAACCAGGCGTGGTAGCACACACCTGTAGTTCCAGCTACTTGGAAGCCTGAGCAGAAGGATCGCTGGAGCCCAGCAGGTCGAGGCTGTGGTTCCTCGACCTGCTGAAAGGTTCCTCTGGGAGCGTGCCACTACACTCCAGTCTAGGTGACAAGAGCGAGACTTCAACTCAAAAAAAAAATTTACAAAAATTTTGACCAGGTGTGGTGGTTCATGCCTATAATTCCAGCACTTTGGGTGGCTGAGGCGGGAGGTTTGCTTGAGCCCAGGAGTTGGAGACCAGCCTGGGCAACATAGTGATACCTTGTCTCTTTGGTTAAAAAAAAAAAAGCCAGGCATGATGGCATGTGCCTGTAATCTCAGCTATTCAGGAGGCTGTGAAGGGAAGATCGCTTGAGTCCAAAAGTTTGAAGCTGCAGTAAGTTGTGATCAGGTCACTGTACTCCAGTCTGGGTGACAGCGTGAGGACTTGATTTTTAAAAAAAATTTAACAAAATTTTGTTAGAAAAAAACTTAATGACTCCGTTATATCTCACAAAGACAAATTTGTCCTATCATAAAGGTATGATTGCTAAGCTCATGTAAGCCCTAACAATAGCCATGAACTTCTATTGTGCTGCTGGTTGATTTTCCCACTTTCCACAATTATTGCAAATCTCCTCCCTCTTTAAACATATAGCCTCTCCCCTTCCTACACTCCCAGTAGATAAATCCATGTATTGATTATCTATTGCTGTCTAATAAATTGCTGCAACATTTAGTGGCTTAAAACATAAGAAGAAGCCAGGCTCGGTGGCTCAGCCTGTAATCCCGCACTTTGGGAGGCTGAGGTGAGTGGATTGCCTGAGCCCACGGGTTCAAGACCCGCCTGGGCAACTTGGCGAGAGCTCATCTCTACAATAAATCAAAAATTAGCAGGGCATGGTAGTGTGCTCCTGGAGTTCCAGCTACTTGGAAGGCTGAGGTGGAAGGATTGCCGGAGCCCAGCAGGTCAAGGCTGCGGTGGCCGGGAGCAGCCACTGCACTCCAGTCTGGGTGACAGAGTGAGACTCCAACCCTAAATAAATAAATAAATAAATAAATAAGAAGTATTTATTATAGTTTTTGTTGTTAGGAATCCAAGTGTGGATTAGCTAGATGCCTCTGGCTCAAGGTCTGCCATTAAGTTTCAGTCAAGCTATCAGTGGAGTCTGTGGTCTCATCTGAAGGTTCAACTGGGGTGAGACTCTCTTCTAAATTCACTCACATGGCTATTGGTGACATTCAGTTCTTTGTAGGCTGTCAGAAGACTTCCCCTAGCCGGGCTCAGTGGCTCAGCCTGTAATCCCACACCTTTGGGAAGCTGAGGTGAATGGATTGCCTGAGCCTGTGGGTTCGAGACCCGCCTGGGCAGGTGAGACCTCATG
>NW_007256103.1:162822-165178 GCF_000164805.1 Carlito syrichta | reverse complement strand
ACTGCACTCCAGTCTGGGCGACAGAGTGAGACTCCAACTCAAAAAAAAAAAAGAAGACTTCCCCTGTGAGCCTTTCCACAGGGCAGCTCACAATATGGCAGCTGACTTTCCTCAAGGTGCACATGCATGCAAGACAGTCCAAATCAGAAGCCAGTGTCTTTTAGGTTATCTAATAACAGAAGCAGAATCCCATTATTGTGCTATATTGTATTTGTTAGAAGCAAGACACTAGGTTCAGACCACACTCAAGGGAAGGGATCATGCAGGGGCAATGAACACCATTAGGGATCTTTTGGGAATCTTAGAGACTACCTATCACATCCCAATTCCAACTTTATAGAGAAAATAGAAGCCATGACATGAGAATTTTCTCATACTTAGTCATCTGCACTATCCTGTCATCTTTTCCTGCTGTAGTAGTAGAAAAGATATCCTTCTACTTATGCTTTGGTTCTCATTTTGACCTTTCTTCTCAGAATGTTAACATAATTGATTATTCCCCCTTTGTTGCATAGTCAACCTTTCAACTTAACTGAATTATTCCCATCAGCTTTTCAGTGTACTGAAGACTCTTCCCACAGAAACAAACCAACAAAAGCACACACTAAACAAATCTAAATTCTCCCTTTTCATCTCTTTCCAATATATATCATTCTATTTCTCTCCTTTAGTTAATAGTCCAAATCCCGCCAAAGGAAAAAAGCTGTCTACTGTCCTGTGTTAATCCACTCCAACATAGCTTTTGGCAAAATTACTTGACTATTGCTAGTGTTACTAGTGACTTCATGAGATCCAGTAACACATTTAGTCCTTGAGCACTCTTAATTTTGAACACTGGGGACCATACTGTCTTTCCTGAGATTCCCTCTTCCCTTATTCTCTAAAACAATGTTTTCAAGGTTCAATTCCTGCTTTCTCAGCCTCCCCTTCTCTAGTGCTCAAGTGGGCTTATCTTCTACTACTCATCTGTTTAATGTTGGAGTTCCTGGGGGCTTGGTTCTAGGACTTCCTGTCTCACACTTTATTATTTCCCTTGGGATCTTACCCATGCCTTTGCTTTATTATAGCTGGATTGCAAGAAATGACGCCAATGCACAGAGAAGGTCAGATTATGAGTCCTTTATTGACACTGGTGACCAAGAACGGACTAATGTCCCAAATAACTCTCGGCCCCGAACAGAGTGAGTAGTGGGTTTTTAAAGGTAAGCATTACATAAGCTGTACAGTTTGACTTATATTTCTTGGCAAACCATATGATTAGTAAGGGGTACGGATGGTTATAGAATTTACACAACTAGGGTGTTTCCAGTCACCGAGGGGCACAGGAATGTGGGTGTGCAGTATGATTATGAGAAGGTTGCATAAGAGGGTCATCTCTAGGCTAAGATGGAAGATGTGTTACAAAACGGAGTTACTTACTCATGTCAAGGAAGCTATTTCAACAGGCTGTTATAGGTTTTGCAGCTAGATATTTCAGCTTCAAGTACCTGCTAAATGCACATGACTCAAAACTGACTTCTCCAGCCCAGATTGGTGTACATATTGACCCATTTGACATCTTTTCTTGATGTTTCAAAGGCACTTCAAGCCCGACATGTTCAAAGCTGAACTCATTGTTTCCACCCCTAAACTTGTCCTTTTTTCCATGCTCACTAGTGTATTCATTTTCTGGGGTCACTGTAACAAATTACCACAAACTTGAGGGCTTAAAGCAACATAAGTTTATTTATGTATTTATTTTAAAGATGTGGGGTACAATTCAGGGTTAGGTACATAAGTGGTCATTGTACAGGTGAAGTTTGAGCCTCTCATTAGTCCTTACTTTGCCTGGTTTGGGATCAGGTACTCTTATAAATGTTATGTGTTCCCTCCCCCGACCCCCAGCAGTGATCTCTTTCATGTAGTGTTATGATAAATGTAGTGTTATGATAAATGTTCAGTGTCCACCTATGAGTGAAAACATGTGGTGCTCAGTTTGTTGTTTCTGTGATTGATCACTGAATATTAAAATAACATACATTTATTCTCTCACAGTTCTAGAAATCTGAAATCAAGCCTCCCCTTAAAGGCTATCTCTAAGGGAGAATTTTTCCTTGTCTCTTCTAGCTTTAGAGGGCTCCAGTGGTTCTTGTCTTATGAACTGTATGACTTCAATTTTTTCTCCATCTTCACATGCCCTTCTACTCTCCTTGTGTGTCTCAAATCTCCCTCTGCCTTTCTCTGGGAAAGACCCAGAATGATCTAGGATAATCTCATTTCAAGATCCCTAATTACATCTTCAAATACCCTTTTTCCAAATAAGGTCACATTCATAGGTTCTAGGTGGATGTCATCTTTTTTTTTTTTTTTTTTTTTT
>NW_007256103.1:160897-162802 GCF_000164805.1 Carlito syrichta | reverse complement strand
TCCTTCCACCTCAGCCTTCCAAGTAGCTGGAACTACAGGCGTGCACTACCATGCCCGCCTGATTTTTTTATTTATTGTAGAGATGAGGTCTTGCCAAGTTGCCCAGGCAGGTCCCGAAGCCGCAGGCTCAGGCAATCCATCCACCTCAGCCTCCCAAAGCACTGGGATTACAGGCTGAGCCACCAAGCCCGGCTTGGATGTCATCTTTATAGCCCTCTAAATCTAGCTCCATGAATGGCACCTTCATCCTCTTGCTCAAGCCAGAAACCCCATACCTATGTGGTCTTTTCACTTGTTTCCAGTATCCAAAGCATTCAAGTTGTTCATTCAAGTTGTTTTACTTCCTCAACATCTTGGATATCTATCCACTTCTCCCTCCTTGCCACAACCTAATCCAAGCTAGCATCACCCACCTGCTAAAGTCCTGGAGGAGCCTCTGTCTATCCACAGCTGCCCCAGGTCCTACCATTCATTCTCCACACCGTGACTCGTTTCAACATGCAAATCCAGTCATGCTGCCCCACCTGCCTTACCCGCACCCGCTCACTGCTCTTGGGCAATCAATGGATGACTATAACACAGTCTACGTTAAAAATCAAAATGAGCCGGGCTCGATGGCTCAGCCTGTAATCCCACACTTTGGGAGACCGAGGTGAGTGAATTGCCTGAGCCCACGGGTTCGAGACCTGCCTGGGCAACTTGACGACACCTCATCTCTACAATAAATCAAAAATTAGCCGGGCATGGTAGTGTGCACCTGTAGTTCCGGCTACTCGGAAGGCTGAGGCGGAAGGGTGGCCGGAGCCCAGCAGGTCGAGGCTGCGGTGTCCGGGAGTGGCCACGGCACTCCAGTCTGGGTGACAGAATGAGACTCCAGCTCAAAAAAAAAATCAAAATGAAATAAGAGAAAACTTGAGCTTGCAAAGCTTGTAAGATGGTAGTGCATAGCAAGCAAAGAAACATTTGGGAAAAGAATTGAGAAGAATCACTACAAAAATTGATGACTTTGAACTTGGCCTCCTCTACACCCAACACTTTAATGCAGTAACCTTCCTAGGCCCCTTCTCTCTCTAGTCTTTGAGAAAACAAAGCCACAGGGAACTGATGCTAAAAAGCACCCGCCTCCCTTCAACACTCCTCATGCCATGAAAACTGAGATGTCTGGGATCCCCTCTGAGGACTTCTACCAGCAGAATTTTAAACTTGCCAGGCCCCACTTTCCCATCCTCATCTTCTAACTCTTCTGCTCTAACACCTGAATGGGAGCTGTCCAGATGGTTTCAGAATGAAGTGCCTTTAAGTCACCTACTTTTGTATTACTGTCACTACAAAGCAGTTCATGCCAATTCATGTTCTAATAATAGCTAAGTGAAAACCTTGTAAGTTTGAGGAAAGCCAATCTCAGGTATAAAAATCTGACATTTACCAATCAGTCGTCCACCACCTTCTGGGGACCCATCTTGTGTTCAGCACTGAGCCAGTTTCACTCTGGCCTTTAGCAAGGTTTTGGCCCCAAAACAGGGAGATGGTGATTTGGCCCCAAAACAGCACAGGGTGATCTTATACCAGTAAAATACTCGCTTCACAATTTCTGTTTTTCAGGAGAGGCCTCTCTGCGTTTCCATAACAAACAACCCTAAAATCTCGGTGGCTTAAACAACGCATTTTCCACCATGCTGCCCTCCCTTCTCTACCAACTGAGGGAGCAGCCACAATGAGGGGTGTTCCTGGTCACTATGGCAGAGGGAGAGAGGGCTTTTGTTGTTGTTGTTGTTGTTGTTTGAGTTGGAGTCTCCCTGTCACCCAGACTGGAGTGCAGTGGCCGCTCCCGGCCACCGCAGCCTTGACCTGCTGGGCTCTGGCGATCCTTCCGTCTCAGCCTTCCAAGTAGCTGGAACTACAGGC
>NW_007256103.1:152598-160805 GCF_000164805.1 Carlito syrichta | reverse complement strand
CAGCTAACTTTTGATTTATTGTGGAGATGAGGTCTCGCCAAGTTGCCCAGGCGGGTCTCGAACCCACGGGCTCAGGCAATTCACTCACCTCAGCCTCCCAAAGCATGGGATTACAGGCTGAGTCACTGAGCCCGGCTGAGAGAGGGCTTTGGAGGGTCTCACATTAGTCATTAAAAATTTGCTCTGGCCTAGAGGTGAGACATTTCTGCTCACAACTCATTGGCCAGAAGAGCCAAATGGCCCCACTCAACCATAAGAGGCCTGGAATGCGCACTCTTTGGTGTGTTTGACAGGAAAGCCGTGGAAATATTGGCAAACAGCACTAAAGATGACCACTGTCGGCCCTCTTCTCACTAAGGACCACGCTTACTGCTCCAACCTTCTTTGTATCGCAGTTCTTCCCAGCAAGGAAAATATACTCACCCTCCCCTCAAGGGAAATAATCCAAAAGTTCCACCAAATAAAGGCATCAGGCTTGAAGTCCAGGACCTCCAGCAGGTCAAAGCAGGCACTCTCCCCATCTAGAGACCTGAGAACTAAAAGCCAAGTTCCACTTCCCAACGTATTGCCCCATTCCCAATCGACTCCATTCCTACAAAAATGGAATCCTTGTGGACTAACTGCCATCAACATACCCTTCAGTAAGGAAAGGGATGGAAAGCACTCGGGCACTACTCGAGTTCTCCTTCTCCATTGTGTTGCATCTGACATTTACATAGCATCAGTTATCTGCCAAGAACGCCTCTCTGCACTATACATATATTAATTGACTTAATCCTCATTCTACAGTCCTGTGAGAAAGGTACTATTATAAACCTCATTTTCAAATGAGAAAACTCAAACAATGCATTTGTCACGGTCCCCAGCTGGGGCAGGCTGGAGCTGGGCTTCTGCCCAACCACGGCACTACGTTGCCGCTGCAGAATGTCTTCATCTTGAGAGAGCCATTTACAAGTACAATTCTAAATTAAACTTACAACCTAAACGTGGAGAAATGTTTATTATGGGAAGTGTGTTTTTGTCTTGAAAGGAACAGGCTGGCTCCTGTAGTTGCCAGCGCCCACCTCTCAGTATGAACGCCCAGACTCCCTGGTGCTGATGTCATTTTCACCAGGATGAATCTGGTGGGCATTCACATCTCTCATGGTTTGATCCCACTAGAAGGTGAAACACTCTTGCTTTTTGCTGTCCGAAAGGCCCGGAGTAGAAAGCACTGCTGCATTGCTCCACTGCCAGAAGAGAAGACACCTGTGAACATTTACGTACTGGTGTGACTGAACGTGGAAATGGAGGACTGCCTCACAGGTAGCCCGACTGTGGGTGTGAAGGAACGAGCCTGGGACTGCCTGACCCCCTGAACCCCTCCAGGGGAAGGAATACCTGTGGCCCCAGGGGAAGACTGAACCAGCCTGCAGACAGAGGTGGAGTGAAAGAATTCTTGCAGTATTCAAGTCCTAGTTCCCATCCCCACAGGGTGAAAGACATTTTCCATCTCAAGCTTGTTCAAGTTGGAAGTCTGTCCCTTGCCATCAAAGCTGTAGATATGCCATAATTTATTTAATCAATCTTTTCTTGATATCTTTGAATTTTTGTTTTTGCTACTCGAAATAATGCTTGAAAAACTTTCCTGTTCTTTGAACCTGATTATGTTAATAAAGATAATCCTAAAAGGAGAACATGCTACTGTTTACATTATGCAGCAAAGAAATTGTAAGCCACATAATGTAAAGCATAATAACTTTTCTTAGAGACAGTGTCTTGCTCTGTCACCCAGGATGCAGTGCAGTGGCTCCCTACAGCACTGAGCTCCTGGGTTCAAGCAATCCCTCTGCCTCAGTCTCCCAAGTAGCTGGAATTATAGGCACCGACCACCACACCTGGCTAATTTCTTATTTTTTTCTACAGAGATAGGATCTTCCTATGTTGCCCAGGCTTATCTCAAACTCCTGACCTCAAACAATCCTCCCATCTTGGCCTCCCAAAGCTCTAGGATTATTGGCATACGCCACCAGACCCAGTCTAATAATAACATAATAAATAAATTCTGGTCTTATGGCCATAATTTCCAGTCATTTAGACCTAATAATTTTGCTTACTTAGACTCACCACAAACTTCATTCCTCATATTCCTAAGTTCTTTATTTTATTATTTTTCTTAAAGTAGGATTTATTGAGAGGACAAAATCTCCCACAGTGGGAGGGGACCTGAAGGGGTTGCCCAAGTTCCTTATTTTTATTATTCTTTTGGTATGAATTTCATCAACTAACGCATACATTTAAGCATTCCCTAGCTCAAAGGCTTTTCCCCACCATAATCTGCAAATGATTGTTTCATTATCTTTTGGTATCTGTTAGGGTCACACTCCCAGTGGGGCCTCCAGAAGGTTAGGTCAGGTCCGCTGGAGGTGTGGGTGTCTGGTGTGTGATCCTGATCCGGTGCCATGAAAAAGATGCAAAGAATTGCATAGAAGTTAGATTAGAAAATACAGTTTATTTATAAAGTAAATCAGATGCCTGAGCCCGCGGGTTTGAGACCCGCCTGGGCAACTTGGTGAGACCTCATCTCTACAATAAATCAAAAATTAGCCGGGCGTGGTAGCACGCGCCTGTAGTTCCAGCTACTTGGAAGGCTGAGGCGGGAGGATCGCCGGAGCCCAGCAGGTCGAGGCTGCGGTGCCGGGACCAGCCACTGCACTCCAGTCTGGGTGACAGAGTGAGACTCCAACTCAAAAAAATAAAAAATAAATAAAGTAAATTAGAGAGCGAGAAAGAGGAGATTCACCTCCCCAAGGCAGAGGAGGAGGTCAAAGCTTAAGAAAATATGGCCTGGCCATAGCTCAAAGAGCACAAGGCCACACCGTAGCTTAGCAAGGCAATGGCCGCAATGGCCAATGGTTGCTCGTGGTTGGGTTCTTTTAACCCTTCCCTTTGATGGGGGAAGGTCATTAAGATGATTGGGTGTTGGTCTGCTCCCTTTCATGAGGGAGGGGCAGATAAGCAAAGGTACTGACATCAGGTGATGAACAGCTGGCAGATGGGTGGGTTAGTCACATCATTGCTGACACAGTGGTGGACTAGGTGAGAGGAGACAAGGAGAGTTGGTCTCTTGCTTTTCCTGCAAGAGATCTGTCAGACGTTTTCAATCCACAAGCTCTTCAGCAGTAAGGTAGTCTTGTTATCATTTCTATGGCTTCAGTCAGCTAAGGGGCCTGAAAGTTTCTTAGAGATTATTATGCTAAACCATGTATTGAATGGTTGGGCTGTCCTTGTCTTGCATCTGATGGAGATTTGCTGAGGGGGTGGGGTAGGCTTCCAGCTTGACCTATAGTAAAATGTCTGAACACTTCCTAAAACTTGCCTGTTGGAAATTGTTTTATCTGTGTTTAACCTGTGCTAGATTGAAAGCGTGTCAATCTAAGCAAAAATGGTTATGCTGAGGCAAAACACGGACTAAGTTTATTCTAAGTTTCTAGGGGTCCCTCCTTTCAGCCTCTTTAGTTCTGAAACAAAGAAATAGCCGGATGTTTTTCCAAGGTCACCTGACCTTACTTGATCCGGATATAGAATTTGTATGGGTCCTGATTGCTTTGTACTGACTTGCCTTGTTATAGTAAGATACTCTTTTTAGTGTACAATTTCCAGTCCTCCTATTTTATATATACATTTGGTTTTCTTACATTGTTCTGTTCTCCTCGGGAATCCCACTGTGTATTGAAGCACTGCCTTCAGTTTTCTTTTCTTTCTTTTTTTTTTTTTTTGAGTTGGAGTCTCACTCTGTCGCCCAGACTGGAGTGCAGCAGCCGTTCCCGGCCATTGCAGCCTCAACCTGCTGGGGCTCCAGCAATCCTCCCGCCTCAGCCTTCCAAGTAGCTGGAACTACGGGTGCGCACTACCACGCCCGGCTAATTTTTTGATTTATTGTAGAGATGAGGTCTCGCCAAGTTGCCCAGGCGGGTCTCGAACCTGCGGGCTCAGGCAATCCACTCACCTCAGCCTCCCAAGGCACGGGATTACAGGCTGCGCCACCGAGCCCAGTCCATCAGTTTTCACATCCTTCTTCTGGTCACATCTGCCCTCCACCTTTGGCCCTTGCACTTGATGTGTTTTTTCCGGGATCTCATCTCCATAATATCAGTACAAATTGGATTCCAAGGTGTTTCCAAAGTGAGTTTCATTTTATAAAAACTTTTCTCTCAACTCATTCTCCAAGGTCTACATTTTCCCTCTTTCTCTTGTTTAATGTCTTTGATCTCTTGTGTCTTTGATCTCTTGTGTCTTTGATCTCTTGTGTCTTTGACCCGGCTAAGTATGTATTTTTAATCTACACTCTCCACCCTCACTTTCTTGCAATGCCTACATTCTGTGTTGGTTCCTTTCTGGTCATTAATGAATGGGGAAGGCTCTATCCAAGCCTGCCTGAGAATTGCATAATGCCATCATCCTTTATTTTCTGATAATCTGGGTACTGTTTTAGTTCTTCCCTAGAAAGCAAGATGAAGAACTAGATATTCACTATTTATAATGTAATATGTGTTCACTTCTTCAGCTGCTGGGGAGTGGGGAGAAAGAGAGGAGGAGTGGACTGGAGTAACTGGCTGCCTTGACTTGGGAATGTTGCCTGCAAATCTTTTCCCACTGTTCTCCCAGGACATTTCTTGTCGGGAGCCAGCCTTGGAGGCCCACCCGATTGACAGGGTCCTGGTGGGCGGAAGACCCCAAGCCACAGGGCGAGTCCGGGAAGCTGAGGCCCTTCTGTCTTCTGCCTTTGCTGTTGATACAGCCGAAAGATTCTGTGCAGCCTGAAAGAAGAAAACAGCATGTTTATGCCAAGTATTTTCAGCTACTGGAAACTCATTGTCCATTTTTCCACTTTCCCTTTCTGCCCATGTGATGGTTAAGCTGTGGAGGCACGTCAAAAGGGCTTTCTTTCGCTTGGTCATGGGTTACAGGTCTTGTTCCTAGGGTTAGGATTTGTGACTTATACCAGGTAAAAAGAGGTTTCTGATTTTGTTTAAACAAAGAATTGTTTTAAATATTTTTACTTCTTATTTGTAGTTGTAGTTATGGTGTTTGGACATAAGGTTTTATAGGTATAAGTTTATAATCGTAGGCATAAGATTTAAGTGTAGTGAAAGTTTATATTAAGGTATATGTAGGTGATTTATGGGTTTGTTTTTAGGGGCTTGGGATACATATTAAAGTTTTAGTATATAAGAAGTTGAAGGGTTTAGATGCAGAATTTAAGTAAGTGAAACCGGTTTTATCTAACAACCGAAACTACCTTGTGGCCTGAATAACACCACTAAAAGTTTCTTCTGAGCTGTTCTCCTTAGGAATAAGATATCCCAGATAAGGAAGACAATGAAGGAATTCGAACAAGAAGAAACTACCAAGGGGCTTGAAAGACCAGAGGGCCTTGAAAAAGAAATTCCTCGTCCATAAAAAAAAAGGAACATCTGCGCAAGGTGCTTCGGGAGGGTCTCCAGATGCACTTTCCGCCACGCAGATGGAAGTATTCTACACACGAACTTCTCCAAAGCTTTGGGCCAGAAACTGCTGTTCTGGCCCCCAGAGACCTTTATTATGGAAAAACTTGTTTTCCTAGATAAGGAAGTTAAGTTTATAAAGAATTAGAATTGTTAGAAAGATGATAATATGTATTAGTTAATTTGGGATATAAGTTTTGTTTTAAGTAGAGTTGTTTAATGAGCAGTTTTATGATTTTATATGAGTTTTTAAGTTTATAATTTTAAGGTTCTATATTAACGGGTTGCGGGGACTGTTTTTTACTTCAAGATAACATCATTGTGTTGGAATGATGTTGTTTTGGGGTGGAGATAGTCTCCACCCTTAGAGAGAAAATTAGCCAAGCATTGAGAAGAATACTTAAACTTTCCCTTAAGCATTGTTTTAACATCACAAAAAAATTCATGTAATTTGTTGTAAGTGATTTGCTTTATAATGATGGTTTTAACTTCCTTTGTAACGATGACTTATAGAAATTATTTCCTTGTAAAAAGGAATATAAGCTCGCTGTTAATTAGCAATAAACGGCATCTGGCAACTGATCTCAGAACAGTTGTCCAAAAGTGTTCCTTGCAACGCCGATGCCGTTCGTCCTTCGGGGTACTCTGAACCCGGCAGGAGCTGGACTCCCGCAATTTCAGGTAGTTCTCTCTTTTGGGTGAGCAAGATGCAGGGCAGACGTTCTCAGATCAAGGTAAAGCCTTATAGCTCTGGGCTGGTTGTCTATCGTGGTCTTAGAAACCATTCAGTTCTTACCAGTTTGTAATAATTTATTATTGTCTCTTACAGCTCTGTAGGTTGACTGGGCTCAGCTAGGCGGTTTTCTCTCTGTGTCTCGCTTGCTGTTGTATTCAGATGGCATCTGAAGCCGGAGTCATCTGAGGGCTTCATGATTCCGATGTCTGGCACCTGGTCCAGGATGACTAGAGCAGCTAGGGGCTGGCAGGGCCTTTCTCTCCCCAGTGGCCTCTCTACATGGTTAGTTTGGGCTTTCTCACAGAACGGTAGTCTTAGTGTAGTTGGACTTCTTACATGGGAACAAACTACCATCTGTGCAAGAGCTCCAAAAAGTGCAAGTCAGTCTTTAGACAGAGTGACCAGAGAGTTCCTGCCCTGGATGTGACTGTGACCCAAATTGGAGTGGCGAGCTTGGAAGGATGCAACAGCTGACTGCTGGGACAGAATTGTCCTATCTCCGCCTTAGGTCTGAAAAAGAAGGGTGAGGCATTCTGAGAATGTGGTTCATGGTACATCCGTGCTTCTTGCACTTTTTTTTTTTTTTTTTGAGTTGAAGTCTCACTCTGTTGCCCAGACTGAAGTGCAGTGGCACACTCCCGGCCACCACACCTCAACCTGCTGGGCTCAGGTGATCCTTCCGCCTCAGCCTTCCAAGTAGCTGGAACTATAGGCATGCTCTACCACACCCAGCTAATTTTTTCATTTATTGTAGAGATGAGGTCTCGCCAAGTTGCCCAGGCGGGTCTCAAACCCGCGGGCTCAGGCAATCCACTCACCTCAGCCTCCCAAAGTACTGGGATTACAGGCTGAGCCACTGAACCCAGCTCACACTTTAAAGTATACAGAAATCACCTGGTGGTTTTTGGTAAATGCAGTATTTTATATCCACCATCACCCATTACAGTGTCATACAGAACAGTTTCATTGCCCTGAAAAAATCCTCTGCACTTCACCTATTCAAACCCCCACTCAAGTCCCTGGCAACCATTTCCAGAGTTTTGCCCTTTCCAGAATGTCACGTAATTGACATCATATAGTACGTATACTTTTCAACTGGCTTCTTTAACTTAGCAATGTACATTTAAGATTCATCCATTTCTTTGTGTGGATGGAGATTACATTCCTTTCATTGATAAATAAAAAGTATTCCACTGCATGGACACGGCACATTTTAAAAATTCATTTGCCTGTTGAAGGACATCCTGGTTGCTTCCAGTTTTTGGTGATTATGAATGCAATTGTTATAAATATTCGTGTGCGGGCTTTGGTAGGAGCATAAGTTTCCCAATCAGTTGGAGAAATACCTAGGAGCATGACTATGAAATTAGCATAAGACTATATTTAATTTCATAAGAAACCATCAGTCTTCCAAAATAGTTATACTATTTTGCATTCTCACCAGCAGTTAATAAGAGCTCCTGTTGCTCTGTGTCCTTGCCAACAGTTGATATTGTCAAGTTTTGGGATTTCTGCCGTTCTAATAGATGTGTGATGATATTCTATTATTGTTTTAATTTCCATATCCTAATGACAAGTGATATTGAGTATCTTTTCATATGTTTATTTGTATCTCTGTGTCTTCTTTGGTGAAGTGTCTGTCAGATCTTTTGCTCATTTTTTAACTGGGATGTTTGCTTTCTTTTTTTTTTTTTTGAGTTGGAGTCTCACTCTGTCACCCAGACTGGAGTGCAGTGGCCGCTCCCGGCAACCTGCTGGGCTCCGGCAATCCTTCCACCTCAGCTTTCCAAGTAGCTGGAACTACAGGTGTGCGCTACCACGCCCGGCTAATTTTTGATTTATTGTAGAGATGAGGTCTCGCCAAGTTGCCCAGGCGGGTCTCGAACCCACGGGCTCAGGCAATTCACTCACCTCAGCCTCCCAAAAGCTTGGGATTACAGGCTGAGCCACTGAGCCCGGCTGACAAAAGACATTTTTAATTTTAG
>NW_007256103.1:137986-152520 GCF_000164805.1 Carlito syrichta | reverse complement strand
GCCTGTAATTCCAGCTACTTGGAAGGCTGAGGCGGAAGAATCACCGGAGCCCAGCAGGTCGAGGCTGCGGTGGCCGGGAGTGGCCACTGCACTCCAGTCTGGACGACAGAGTGAGACACCAACTCAAAAAAAAAAGTGTTATTTGTATATTATGCATTCAAGTACAGTATCAAATATGTTCTTTAATAATATTTTCTCCCATAATATGGCTCATCTCTCTCCATTCTCTTAACAGTTTTTTGCACAAAAGACATTTTTTTTTTTTTTTTGAGTTGGAGTCTCACTCTGTCGCCTAGACTGGAGTGCAGTGGCCGCTCCCGGCAACCTGCTGGGCTCCGGCAATCCTTCCACCTCAGCTTTCCAAGTAGCTGGAACTACAGGTGTGCGCTACCACGCCCGGCTAATTTTTGATTTATTGTAGAGATGAAGTCTCGCCAAGTTGCCCAGGCGGGTCTCGAACCCACGGGCTCAGGCAATTCACTCACCTCAGCCTCCCAAAAGCTTGGGATTACAGGCTGAGCCACTGAGCCCGGCTGACAAAAGACATTTTTAATTTTAGTAAAGTTCAGCTCACCAATTTTTTCATTCATGGATTGTACCTTTCGTGTTGATATTGAATTAATGCTGGCCCCCCAAAATCAATTATTAAGTGTTTTCTCTGCTTCTATTTTTCTCTAAGAGTTTGTAGAGAATTGGTATTACTTCTTCCTTCAGTGTTTGGTAGAATCCATCGGTGAGATTTTGGACCCATTGAGCATGGTGTTTCTTTTCTTTCTTGATAGTTGTTCATTGTTGATTTCATTTCATTAATAGATTTAGGGCTACCCGTGTTATCTATTTCCCCTTATGTTAATTTTTGGTAGATTGTATTTTTCTTTTTTTGAGTTGGAGTCTCACTCTGTCGCCCAGATTGGAGTGCAGTGGTCACTCCCAGCCACCGCAGCCTCGATCTGCTGGCTCCGGCAATCCTTCCGCCTCAGCCTTCCAAGTAGCTGGAACTACAGGCGTGCGCTACCACACCCCGCTCATTTTGATTTTATTGTAGAGATGAGGTCTCGCCAACTTGTCCAGGAGGGTCTCAAACCTGTGGGCTCAGGCAATCCACTCACCTCAGCCTCCCAAAGACGTGGGATTACAGGCTGAGCCACCGAGCCCGGCAGATTGTATTTTTCAAGGATGTCCACATGCACACAAAAAGGTACCTAAATATAGACCTAACACCTTTCACAAAAATTAACTCAAATGGATCATAACCCTAAATGTAAAACTATAAAACTCTAGAAGACATCGAAGAAAATATCCTTAACCTAGAATTTGGTGGTAAGTTTTTTGTTACAACACCAAATTCATGTCATTGATAAAAATGTACACATGGGTATTGTCTAGAAAGGTAAGAAACCAGAGATTGAAGCACCCCTCTGAGCCCCTTTGTCACCTGTAGTTCCTTATACTGTCTCTCTGCACATTAAATGAAGACAAATCTGAAGGCTATATAGAAATAGAGCCTTAGAAGTCTAGACCATTTACATTTCAAAAATCCACTACTCAAAATCACTAAGGTGTCAGATGGGTGTCACATTCAGTTCATTCAAACAGGCATAATATATACAAAATTGTGACCAAAAACGCTATTGGACAGTTTTGAGTCATAACTTTTGTTTTTATCTTAAAGTCACAAAGCTCAAGTTTGACTCTAAAAAAAACAAGACAACCACATGGAAAGAAAAAGTCTTTGGCCTAACTCAAGAGATTTTTGTGTTCAACTTCTTCCTATAGTCAGTGATTAGTAGATTAAGTCCTTAGAAAGATCATAAAAGCGTGTGTGGGCCGGGCTCGGTGGCTCAGCCTGTAATCCCAGGGCTTTGGGAGGCTGAGGTGAGTGGATTGCCTGAGCCCGTGGGTTTGAGACCCGCCTGGGCAACTTGGCGAGACTGCATCTCTATAATAAATCAGAAACTAGCTGGGCGTGGTAGTGCGCGCCTATAGTTCCAGCTACTTGGAAGGCTGAGGCGGAAGGATCACCTGAGCCCAGCAAGTCGAAGCTGCAGTGGCTGGGAGCGGCCACTGCACTCCAGTCTGGGTGACGGAATGAGACTCCAACTCAAAAACAAAAACAAAACAACAACAACAACAACAAAAATGTGTGTTTAGAGCAAGATTATTTCTGCTTGTAAAACTGAATGTTCTTATGGGGAGCAGTAAGAAAAGTGATCAGAGCCGGGTATGGTGGCTCAAGCCTGCAGTCCCAGCACTTTGGGAGGCTGAGGTAAGGGGACTGCCTGAGCCTATGGGCTCAAGAACAGCCTGGGCCACCTGGCAAGACCTCATCTCTACAAAAAATAAATCAAAAACTTAGCTGGGCATGGTAGCAAGTGCCTGTAGTTCTAGGTACTTGAGAAGGCTGAAACAGATGAATCGCCTGAGCCCAGCAGGTCAACGCTGGGCTGGCCGTGACCATGCCACTGTACTCCAGCCTGGGTGATAGAGGGAGATTCCAACTCAAAAAAAAATTTTTTTTTAAGTGATCAGGCAAGGAGGAAGCAGACATTCAGCAGAGACCAGTGTTCTATCTGGCTAACCAGCCGTCTGCTAATGTCATCTCAACACCAGGAAGGAGATACAGAAGGAACCTCCTCACCTCTGAGGCTGGCCCTCATTCCCTGGTGCGTACGGACTACCCTGTAAGTTGCTGCTGGGGCTGGAACTGTGTAGCCAGAGCCACCGCTCAGCACTTTCCTTGCTGTGTGAGTTCAGTATCCTTGGCCATGAACGGAGAAGGTAATCCTACCTATTCTCATGAGGCCTTCATGAGGATTAAATGAAGCAAGGTCTCTCTGGACCTTACAAAGGCCCAGCACATCACAGTTTCTCAGCAGTTGTTAACTCCTTCCCCTGTTCAGCACGTCTCACCCCATCTTTAAAAAAATATTATTTGGCCGGGCGTGGTGGCTCAGCCTGTAATCCCAGCACTTTGGGAGGTCGAGGCAAGTGGATTGCCTGAGACTGCGTGAGTTTGAGAGCAGCCCAGGCAACTTGGCGAGAGCTCATCTCTACAATAAATAAAAAAAGATTAGCCAGGCATTAGCGCCTGTAGTTCCGGCTACTTGGAAGGTTGAGCTGGAAGGATCGCCTGCGCCCAGCAGGTCGACGCTAGGGTGGCCGTGAGCATGCCACTGCACTCCAGCCTGGGTGAGAGAGACTCTGACTCAAAAAAAAAAAAAAAATTTAAGAGCTATTCCCAAATGCATAAAAGAAATGTACATTAAACCTGCATCAAGATATGACTTCTCATCACATTAGCAAATGTGAAAGCCCTGTGTGTGAGAGAGGTGACATTGCAAATGGACTATTCAATAACAGTGTTGGGACAATCTGTATTTTTTTTTAAAAATGTAATTAGAGCCCTACCTTTTACCTAATGGGAAACATTCCTTATGGATTATAAAATGTTAAAGCTGAAAGATAAAACTTTTAAGATGCCTAGGAGAAAACATAGGATAGCATATGGTCTTGAGTAGAGAAGAATTTCTCAAATGAGATACAAAAATCACCAACTAACAGTAAAAGAAAATACTGATAATGTATACATTTGGCAAGTGCCTGTAGTCTCACCTGCTGGGGGTGCTGCGGCAAGAGGATCACTTGAGTGCAGGAGCTTGAGGCTACAGTGCACCATAACTGTGCCTGTCGATAGCCTCTGCAGTCCAGCCTAGGTAACATAATGAGTTCCCATCTCTGAAAAAAAAAATTAAGAACTTTTGTTTACCCCAAAATGCCATACAAATTATGTAAGAATTTAACATAGGGGAAGATAGGTAAAGGGAATACAGGAGCTTTCTGTATTATGAGTTGCAACTCTTCCATAAGTCTCAAATTATCTCAAAATATAAAGTTTAAAACAAACTACAGCCGGGCTCGGTGGCTCAGCCTGCAATCCCAGCGCTTTGGGAGGCTGAGGTGAGTGGATTGCCTGAGCCTGAGGGTTCGAGACTCGCCCGGGCAACTTGGCTAGACCTCATCTTTACAATAAATCAAAAATTAGCCAGGCATGGTAACGCGCACCTGTAGTTCCAGCTACTTGGAAGGCTGAGACCGAAGGACCACTTGAACCCAGCAGGTCAAAGCTGGGGTGACTGTGAGCATGCCACTGCACTCCAGCCTGGGTGATGAAATGAGACACCAACTCAAAAAAAAAAAAAAAATACAGTAGCCCCCCTTACTTGCAGGGAACATGTCCCAAGATGCCCAGTGGATGCCCAAAACCATGGATAATACTGGACCCTATCTACACTATGTTTCTCCTATACAGTAACAGGGAGTGTATATAGCGTGGATACCTCAGCAAAAGGATGGTTCACATTCCAGGTGGAGCAGAGCAGGATGGTGCAAGATTTCATCATGCTACTCAGAATGTCTCACAATTAAAAGCATACTTTTTTATCTCTGGAATTTTCTATTTAATATTTTCAGGCCACAGTTGCCCACGGGTAACCGAAACTGGAAAGCAACACTGTGAATACAATGGAACTGCCACCCAGAGACAAGGAGACAAACTACAAGCATAGGAGAAAATACTGGCAACACGCATAATCTGCCAAAGGATTAATGTCCAGAATATGTAAAAAACTGCTACAAGTCGGTAAGAAAAAATTGCAAATAACCTAATTGAAGAAAAGTATACACATACAAAAAAAATACTAAAAAAAAAAAGAGGAATGGCCATCAATGTAAAAATGATGCTTAATCTCATTAGAGGTCAAGGAAATGTAGCTCGAGCCCACAATGCACCTTGAAACACCTTCAGTAAATAGACTCAGCAAGGTGACAGGGACATGTGCCCATTATCCTATTCTCTTTACGCATATATATTTTGCAAACGTTCACAAAAAAGATTTTTTTAAAAACCCTCCAATGAAATATCATTTTCCCACCCAATTGATTGGCCAACGTTGAGAAACCTGACAGTTTGGTATGCATGTGGGCCAGGGAGAATTGCCCATTGCTGGTCAGCATGTGGACTGCTAAAACCACTCTAGAAAAGAGCGTGGCGATCTTGCAAGGTTGAGCACACACTTGTTCTACGGGCCAGCAGCTCCCCACTGCACCTAGAGGAAATATTGCCTGTGTGCCCCAAGATTCTTCATAGGAAATGTGATTTATAATGGCAAAAAATTAAAAGGCAATAACCCCAAATGCCCCCCAACAGAATATGGCTAGACAGAGCCATGTCACAGAATGGACTTCTCACGACAGTGATGAAAATGGATGTGCTACGGCTAGATGCCGCAATACACATGAATCTTAGATCTTAGAGTATCGAGTGATACAAGCAAAGTCATAGAAAGTCCTGTACAGGATGATGACATTTTTATACAATTCAAGGGAGACTAAACAATACATTGTTTAGGGATACATATGCAAGGGGACCCCGAACAAACCGGAATTATCTTTTTTTTTTTTTTTTTTTTTGAGTTGAAGTCTCACTCTGTCGCCCAGACTGGAGTGCAGTGGCCGCTCCCGGCCCCCGCAGCCTCGCCCGCTGGGCTCCGGCGATCCTTCCGCCTCAGCCTTCCAAGGAGCTGGCACTACAGGCGCGCGCTACCACGCCCGGCTAATTTGTTTTTGATCTATTGTAGAGATGAGGTCTCGCTGCCCAGGCGGGTCTCGAACCCACGGGCTCAGGCGATCCACTCACCTCAGCCTCCCAAAGGCGCGGGATTACAGGCTGAGCCACCGAGCCCGGCTCTATCTTTTTTTTTTTTTTTTTTTTAATCTTGTTGAGAATTTTAGCATCTGTGTTCACCAAGGATATTGGCCTGTAGTTCTCTTTCTTTGTTGGATCTTTACCTGGTTTGGGTATCAGTGTGATGTTAGTTTCATAAAATGATTTGGGGTAAGTTCCATCTTTCTCGATTGCCTGGAATATCTTCAATAAGGATTAGTATCAGCTCCTCCTTGTATGTTTTGTAGAATTCCACTGGAAGGCCATCTGGTCCAGAGCTTTTTTTGTTCTTGTTGATAGTTTTCTTTCTTTCTTTCTTTCTTTTTTTTTTTTTGAGTTGGAGTCTCACTCTGTCGCCCAGACTGGAGTGCAGTGGCTGCTCCCGGCCACCACAGCCTCGACCTGCTGGGGTCCAGCGATCCTTCCGCCTCAGCCTTCCAAGTAACTGGAATTACAGGCACGCGCTACCACGCCCGGTTGATTTTTTGATTTATGGTAGAGATGAGGTCTCGCTGCCCAGGCGGGTCTCGAACCCACGGGCTCAGGCAATCCACTCACCTCAGCCTCCCAGGGCAGGGGATTACAGGCTGAGCCACTGAGCCTGGCTTGCTGATAGTTTTCTTATGACAGAGTCGATTTCCTGGGTTGTTATTGGTCTATTTAGGGTCTCAATTTCTTCTTGTTTCAACCTGAGGAGGTTGTGTGGTGTTAGAATGTCCTCCATTTCATTTAGGCTATCAAGTTTGTTTCTATACAGGTGTACATAGTAATCACTAATAATCTTTTGAATTTCTTTGGGGTTAGTTGTGACTTCATCTTTTGCATTTCTGATTGGGATTTTTTTTTTTTGGAGGGCAGGTCCTTTGTAGTACAGGCTTTCCCCACTAGGTAAGTGTTCCAGGAACCCATCGTCATCAATGTACCAACTAGCGTTGTTGTGAAAGACTGCGTTCAGCTGCAGTGAATTTTTGCGGGGGGAAGATTCTTTCGATGCCTTTGCCCATTTCATGAAGAGTGATTCACGAGAGCATCTGCCAACACCGTGCTGAATGTTCAGCAATTTTTGACCAAAAACCACGCGACCCCCATGTCCCACCCTTCCTATTCACCCGATCTTGCCCCAGTGACTTTTTTTGTTTCCCTGGATGAAAAAAAGTCCTTAAAGGGAAACATTAAATCAGCCGGTTGTGGGTAGCGCATGCTTGTAATTCCGGCTACTCGGAAGGCTGAGGCGGAGGGATCGCCGGAGCCCAGCAGGTCGAGGCTGCGGTGGCCAGGAGCAGCCACTGCACTCCAGTCTGGGCGACGGAGTGAGACTCCAACTCAAAAAAAAAAGGGGAAACATTTTGCCAATGTGGAAGAAGTGAAACCAAAAAAAAAAAACAACAAACCGCAGAAACACTGAAAGGCGTCAAAATTGATGAGTTCAAAAACTGTTTTGAGTGGTGAAAAAGCATCTCAATAGGGTGTATTGCATAAAATGGAGAGTACTTTGAAGGTAGCTGAAGTTAAAACATAGAAGAATAAACACACAATTTTTTATAAATAAATTCCTGTTTTGGGGGGTTTCCCTCGTATATATGTAATAAACATATTTCTTAAGCAAGGGGAAAAAAAGCTTTGGGATAGAGGTTACCTCTCAAAGGAAGATCACTCTTCTGGCTGGAATATGTAGCACTCTAGGACAGGTGACTGAAGAGGTAACAACTGGAGAGAAATTCTGTCACTATGTATATAATAGGTATTATGTATCTGTATGTGATAGCAAAATTAAAATTATATTCTAATAACAATAATGAGTTATAGAAACAATGAAACAGCGATGTATACATGTGACAGAATGTCAAGCAACCATTAAGAATCTTGTTCTCGGCTGGGAATGGTGGTTTACACCTGTAATCCCAGCATATTGAGAGACCAAGGCAGGAGGATTGCTTAAGCCCAGGAGTTTGAAACTAGCCTAGGCAACATATTGAGACCTTGTCACTACAAAAAAAATTTTTTAATTAGCTAGACATGGTGGTTCACACCTGTAGTCCCAACTACTTGGGAGACTGAGGTGAGAGGATTGCTTGAGCCCAAGAGTTCAAGGCTGGGGTGAGCCGTGATTGTGTCACTGCACTCCAGCCTGACAGAGTGAAACCCCAACTCAAAAAAAAATCATGTTCTCAAAAACTACCTTAGGATCTTGAAAAAGATATTGTTTAATAGAAAAAGTTTCAGAGCTGCATAGAGAAATGGGGTAAAGAGGATGTGTCCAGCCTCCTCTGACCGCCAGTATCTAAAAATGACTGGCGCATCAACACAGATACGTTTGTATTTTTACATCTATGAACAGGGCTAAAAAAGCAAAGGATGCTTTCAATGTACCAGCAGTTATGAGGCATCCCCAAAATTCAGAAGGCACATGGGCCTGAATTGGAGATCTTGCCAGCCTAATCTATGCCAGGAGTTGACTTCTGTGGCGTGTGGGAGCGGCTGGGGCAGGAGGCTCCATGCTCCAGGGGGTAGCCCTGGGGTGTCCACCCCTACGCTGGCCAGGCCACAGCAGTAGCCCCCCGGCAGATCCACTTGCTCTGCTCCCCAGGCCATGCCAAGCAGGGGGCAGGAGCAAAGAGGGAACCCACAAAGCAAGTAGGAAAATGCACATGAAAAGTCTTAGAAACGAACGGAGGAGCCATGGAACAGGATGGACCAGCTGAGGAGGGGCAAGTGAACCAGGGAGGGGCAGCACGGACGATCTGGACATTTGCAGAGACTAGGATGGAAGCCTGAAAGCAGAGAGGCCTGAGATACCCAGGAGTCTCCACAGCAAAGAAGCTGAAGATCCGGGAGGAGAAGACCTAGGGAGAGGGAAAAACAAGGAAGGAAGAGGACCCAGAGCTGAAGAGAGACGAGTCCACAGGGCATAGAGTAGTCATTGAGCAGGAAAAATGACGAGAACTCTCTGAGACACAGCGTGGTGAAATCCATCACACCCGAGAAAGAGGGAAGCCTCCACATAAATATCTCCTACAGGTAGCAAGAGCCAGTAGACTGAGCCAGAGTCAGTAGATTTCTCTTGGGCAACCCTGAATGAAAGACAGCAGAGCAACTTTGGACAGAAAATTATTCTGCACCTACAATACTGTCCCCAGCCTGATTATCTTTCAAAATTAAGGGCAGAGGACAAACCCAGACTTCGAAGAATCAGCAAATACACCACATTCATGAAGAAAGATACCAACACACGTGTAGGTAAGCCTCAATAAACAGATTCTATTCCCGACAACCTTAACAGGGAAACGGGGGGAAGAGTTGCCAAGGATCTGACTTGAGGGAGGAAGCAACATGCCTGCTGGTAAACTTCAACTCCTAGTAGAATTTAATCATGCTGTTGGACCCTTGATCAAATTCAGTTGAGTCACAGATCCCAGGAAAGCCAGATCATCATTTACTCGGCCACTCGCCCTCTCCTCCCATGGAGAGGCTGCTTGCACCACCTATAAGGGTAAGATGTGGAAGACATAAAGTCTTCTGTTGAGGAGACAGTTGTGCTTTTCATACCACTGAAAACCTGCAGTATGATGAAGGTTCGAGTCCTGTGGTCCTCTCTTTTTCACAGTTTAACTTTCCATGGTTTCAGTAACCCACAGTTAAAAATATTAAATGAAAAAACTCCACGGTCAGGCTCGGTGGCTCAGCCTGTAATCCCAGCACCTTAAGGAGGCCGAGGTGAGAGGATTGCCTGAACCCACGGGTTCGAGACCCACCCGGGCAACTTGGTGAGAACTCGTCTCTACAATAAATCAAAAAATTAGCTGGGGGTGGTGGTACACGCCTGTAGTTCCAGCTACTTGGAAGGCTGAGGCGGAAGGATCCCCAGAGCCCAGCAGGTCAAGGCTGCAGTGGCCAGGAGCATGCCACTGCACTCCAGTCTGGGCGAGAGAGATTCCAACTCAAAAAAAAAAAAAAGAAAAACTCCAGAATTAGACAACTTGTAAGTTATCGGTTGTATGCCATTCCAAGAGGCACGATGAAAGCTTAACACTATCCTGCTCCATCTTGTCCAGATGTCCTTTTGCTCAACTGTCCATCCGATCTGCCAGTTAGTCACTTAGTAACCATCTGGGTTCTCAGACTGACTGTCTCAGTGTCACAGAGCTTGTATTTAAGTAACCCTTATTTTCTTTAATAATGGCCCTACAGTACAAGAGTAGTGATGCTGACATATTGTTATCATTGTTATATTTTATTATTAGGTATTGTTATTCATTGCTTACTGTGCCTAATTTATAAGTTAAACTTTACCGTCATTATGTATGTGTAGGAAAACACATAGTGTATATATAGGGCTCCGTACTATCCATGGTTTCAGGCATCTACTGGGCATCCTGGAATGTGCCCCCTATAGATGAGAGGACACTGCTATACCTGGCCCAAAACCTTCTTTTAAAAATTAAGCCAGCCGGGCTCGTTGGCTCAGCCTGTAATCCCAGCACTTTGGGAGGCCAAGGCAGGTGAATTGTCTGAGCCTGCGGGTTCAGAACCAGCCCAGGCAACTTGGCAAGACCTTGTCTCTACAATAAATTTTTTAAAAAAATTAAGCCAAACGTATGCACTCACTGTGCCTAATGAGATGAGTTCTGTTGCACTGAGAGCTAGTCACAAGTATTATTTGCCATGCCTTCTGTGTTTTCTGGATCAAGTTCAGGCTATAAATCTCATACTGAGCATGAAACCAAGCCCGGCATTTCCCTGCCTCAGCCACCTTCAAGATTGCATATAGAAATACCCATGCACCTTGAAAGAGCCTCCCATGAGGCTCTTTCCTGACATTTAGTGACACAGAACCATTTTCTCCTTATCAAATTATAATTTTAAAGCATGTGACAAGGCCGGGCTCGGTGGCTCAGCCTTTAATCCCAGCGCTTTGGGAGGCCGAGGCCAGTGGATTGCCTGAGCCCACGGGTTCAAGACCCACCCGGGCAACTTGGTGAGACCTCGTCTCTACAATAAATCAAAAATTAACTGGGTGTGGCAGTGCACCTGTAATTCCAGCTACTTGGAAGGCTGAGGCGAAAGGATCGTCGGAGCCCAGCAGGTCGAGGCTGCAGTGACCGGGAGCGGCCACTGCACTCCAGTCTGGGCCATAGAGTGAGACTCCAACTCAAAAAAAAAACAAAAGTGACAACATTTATAAAAAGCAAAGCATATGACAATAAAACCTGATAATTTGCTAGACATAAAATAATTGGATCTGATATATCACAAAACCTTGTGGTTAATTTTATGTGTCAACTTTGAATTCTCGGTTTGTAAAATGACTTACATTTTCATAATCACCAAATAGGTGGAACAATACTTTTAAGATGACAAACTAACCTTGTAAGTCTTCTTAAAATTAAGAAGTTCTTTCCTTTTGACCAACATTCCAACATGGTATATTAGATGGAAAAGAAGACCTGGATTGTAAGAATTTTTAATTTTGCTTTGTATAAAATTCTCCTAAGTTCCCAGTCTTTATAAGACGGCCATAAATTAGCTCTATAGAGCTTTAGCTGAATAATTAACTTAGGGTTCAGCTTCTTATTTGTAATAAGATTGAAAAAGATAAATAAATCAAGCCTGTGACCATTTTACCCCAAAATACAATTTCATCATTATAAGGAACAAAACAGAAAAGAAGTTAAAGAACTTCCTTAATAAAAGCACTGAACTGCCACAAGTCTAATAGACTATTAGAGCCTAGATGAAGATGGAAAATTACCTAATAAAAATTGCAATTTGCATAGATTTGCCCCATAATTACAAAACTTATTAAGCTCCATTTTCTAGATACTATAATGGGGTTCACCTTTCATTTAATGCAATTTGTGATCACTGACTACTGCAGGCAGCAAACGTTGGCAAAATCAAATCCATAATTACATTTTTGGTTCATACGTGAAAGACTGAAATATTCATTAGCCGATATATATACTATTTGTTAAAATTAAGTAGAATGAAAAATTCTGAAGAGGGTTTTACTCAATTCTTTACCTTTTTCAGGGCTTTTGGTCCATTGACTGGGCAAGGTAAGGTTATGAAGGTTACAAAACAGAGAGAGAAAGCATTCACTTTGGGTCATAGATTATGCAGTCTAGTTCAACACAGCCAGTGTTGATTAAAATCTTCCCATATGTGCGGTCCTGTCTGAAGGAAGCAGTAGTGTAACTGGCAGATGTCTGTTTCGTGCTGAATCTTGAAAGTAGCAACGGCCTTATGGTCTTGTGGCAGACTGAGACGAGTAGGGCCCTAATGAGTCATACCTCCCTGGGTCCACATCCCTTTTCAGTGTGACTTCATGGCCTGTCCCTTAAAGTTGTGGGATCTATTTCCCCGCCACCTAAATCTGGGCTGATCTTGTAATTGGCTTTGACCAAAAGAATGCAGAAGATATGAAATGAGGCCATAAGAATCCTTATAGTGTCTTCTTTTACACTCTTGGAATGTTCTGGCTGCCATGAGAGCAAGACCGGGATAGACTCCCAAATGATGAGAAACTAAGCATCCGGAGAGGTACAGCGGACAACCCGCACCAAGATTGTGAGGAGGTCATCTTGGACTCCTGAGCTGCCAGAAGATCATAGTCACGTGAATAACCCAGACAAGACCAACAGAAGACTCTCCAAGCTGAGCCCAGCCAACCCATGGAATTGTGAGAAATAATAAGTCATTGTGTTTTTGTTTTGTTTTGTTTTTCAGTTGGAGTCTCACTCCCTCACCCAGACTGGAGATCAGTGGCATGCTCCCAGCCACCGCAGCCTCGACCTGCTGGGCTCAGGCGATCCTTCCACCTCAGCCTTCCAAGTAGTTGGAACCACAGGCGCGCTCCATGCCCGGCTAATTTTTCTATTTATTGTAGAGATGAGGGCTCGCCAAGTTGCCCAGTCTGGCCTCGAACCCGCGGGCTCAGGCAAGCCACTCGCCTCTGCCTCTCAAAGTCCTGGGATTACAGGCTGAGCCATCAAGCCCAGCCAGTTGTTTTTAAGCACTAAGTTTGGGGATGGTTCACTAAGCAGCCCAGGTAACTGACACTATCTCCAAATCAGTTTCCCAGGAGAAAGTCTCTAGGGTACCAGAAACCGCAATAGTGAGTGTGACTGTTGAGAACAATCCCTGAAAACACAAATATGTTTTTTGTTTTCTTTTCATTTGTTTCCGTAGTAGTGATTGCTACTAATTCAAATGCACTATTCCTATTATCTCCACCAGTCATAATAACATTTAGGATTATAAACGATTTCTAGGGAAAAAAATAACATGTGCCTGGCAATACATGCAGAACTAACCTCAGTGTGTTCACTACTCCAGTGATGGCTCGCAGAGTGGTCCTAAAGTGCTTCCACACATGCTGCCAACCTAGTCAGTACACAGTGGACTCTCAAATACGCCAAGTTGATTGAGAGTTTGACTGGCTAATTCATACTGAAGTAAAAACCATTGATATTGCCTGAATGTTCTTTTACGGAACTCGCTTTAGAAGTGCAGAGAAGCCGGGCTCGGTGGCTCAGCCTGTAATCCCGCGCTTTGGGAGGCTGAGGTGAGTGGATTGCCTGAGCCCGCAGGTTCGAGCCCCACCTGGGCAACTTGTTGAGATCTCATCTCTACAATAAATCAAAAATCAGACGGGCGTGGTAGCACGCGCCTATAGTTCTGGCTACTTGGAAGGCTGAGGCAGAAGGATCGCCGGAGCCCAGCAGGGCGAGGCTGCAGTGGCCATGAGCATGCCACTGCACTCCAGTCTGGGCGACAGAGTGAGACTCCAACTCAAAAAAAAAAAAAAAAAAAAGAAGTGCAGAGAGGGGAGCTCCAACCCTCTGAGGACTCCTCTCCCTTTATGAAGCTTCCCATGCCTGGCTCTCCCTGGCTGCTTCCTTCCCTTGCTTCCCACCAGACTTGGTTAAGTCGCTCTAGGCTTAAATGCCAAAACCCCTCTCAGATAGGGCTAAAGAGGGAATTTATTTCAAATATCAGAAAAATTATCCAAAACTTGAAAATAGATAAAAGAGATTTTACCTGGACTAGGCTGGTGGGTGTTCTTTCAGGGAAGTTCTGCTTTTGCATCTTAGATCGACTTTCTGCTGACTGGGCTATTTTATCGCTCTGTAGGGGCAGAAGTGAATGAGATTTTTTGGTAGGTACGCAAAGAATTTCCGATCAGTAGAAAAGATAACCCTAAATACAGGGTTTATGGCCCTGTGGGAGATTAATGGGTTTACTATGTAAACCAGAAATGTGTCCCTTTATTAAGTTGTCTAACATACCCAGTCTCTCAAATATATTTTGTTTTTTGTTGTTGTTGCTGCTGTTGTTGTTTTGAGTTGGAGTCTCACTCTGTCACTGAGACTGGAGTGCAGTGGCCGCTCCCGGCCACTGCAGCCTCGACCCGCTGGGCTCCGGTGACCCTTCCGCCTCAGCCTTCCAAGTAGCTGGAATTACAGGCGCGCGCCACCACATCCAGCTAGTTTTTTTATTTATTGTAGAGATGAGTTCTCACCAAGTTGCTCATCAAATGCACTTTGAGCCGGTTGTTTTTAACATCTTCTTGGCCTCCACATAAATGAACGAGTCAGAGAAAATCTTTGGCTCTTATTCGTTTATTGCTGTCATGTTATTTAATCTTTTGTAAATTACATATATACCTTAACATAAGGCCAAAGAGGGCTATAGAGAACCCAAGGACTGGAGGAAGTATTCAGCTTAAAGTAGCCACTGCCTCAAGGTGGCTCATCACTTCTTTTTTTTTTGAGTTGGAGTCTCACTCTGTCGCCCAGACTGGAGTGCAGTG
>NW_007256103.1:135954-137720 GCF_000164805.1 Carlito syrichta | reverse complement strand
TCTCTCTCTCTCTCTCTCTCTCTCTCTCTCTCTCTCTCTCTCTCTCTCTCTCTCTTCCTCTCCCTCCCTCCCTCTCTCTCCATGGATCCCATGCCTGCTCCTGCTGCACTCCCCTCTGCGCAGACTGGCTCTCTCTCCACACTCTTAGAGAAAGTGGCCGCCCCACAGCTCTCAAATTTGTATATTCTCAATCTAGAGGAACAGCCCAGACTGGCCAGAGTTGCAGAATCTTAAATCCACTTCCAAGAGAGAGAGACTGAGATCACGCCTGTTTGGTTCCAGCATCTGCTTCTTGACCACTGGAAGATAAGGACAAAGCGGCGACATTTCTGCGTTTGTGTGACCAGAGACATCGCTGACACTCCCGAGAGGCCCACGGTGCCCACCTCGAGAGCTCCCACTGCCTCTCGAGGCCCAGCAGAAAGCCGAGCCTGTGGAGAGAGTGGAGCTAGGGAGGAGGATGCCATGTTGTGATGGCATTAAGGTCCCCTCTCACCTGTGTCCACACGGCCTTTACCATTCACCAGTGTTTCCTCTTTCTTTGTCTTGATGAGCATGGTCAGCATTTAAGTCATCTTAAACTTTTTCAAGAGCCCCACTCCTTGCATTTAAAATCCTACTGTAGTTCTTTTCTCTAACTTGTTATTTCTGATTTTGTCTCTATTCATGCCATTTTTATTCTTCTTGGCTTTGTTTTATTGGTTTTCTGGCTTTTTATGGAATACTGAGATCATTCATTCTCATCCTCTCTTGCCTAATAACGAAGACACTTCATTCTTTAACTCTGAGCAAAGCTTTGGCTGCATCTCTCATAAGCTTTGGCGCTCCCTGTTCTCCAAGTTCCTGACTTTAAGGAGCTATAATGACTATCTGGGTTTCCTCCCTGGCAGGAGGGGTTCCTAAAAGGCTTGTTTAACTTTCAGAATTCGAATTTTAAAAATTAACCTTTTGTAGTTGATTTCTAGTTTTACTACGCTGTTGACAGAAAATGAGTCCTGTGGCACATCCTGCTGAATGGAACTTGGGATTTTCTTCTTGTGAAAATAGGTTCTGAGATAAAATGATTATACATAGGCCAGAATGTTCCGTGGAACTGTAAGTCGCCTTATTACAAAGCCTTTAACTCTTTTGCTTTTCCAATTTGACCTGTCAAAGATTGAGACGAGTGTGTTAAAGCATCTCACTATGATTTTCTTTTCTTTTTTTTTTTTTTTTTTTTTTGAGTTGGAGTCTCACTCTGTCGCCCAGACTGGAGTGCAGTGGCTGGCTGCTCCCGGCCACCGCAGCTTCGACCTGCTGGGCTCCGGCGATCCTTCCGCCTCAGCCTTCCAAGTAGCTGGAACTACAGGCATGCGCTACCACGCCTGGCTAATTTTTTTTTTGATTTATTGTAGAGATGAGGTCTCGCCTGCCCAGGCGGGTCTCGAACCTGCAGGCTCAGGCAATCCACTCACCTCAGCCTCCCAAAGGCGCGGGATTACAGGCTGAGCCACCGAGCCCGGCTATGATTTTCTTTATGACAGTTTATTCTTGAATTTCTTCTGGGTTTGCTTTATACATTTCAACTTTGGTAATTTGCTACATCCGTATTACTGATAAAAACATTATTGTGAATCATGCCTTCTCTACCAATAATATTTTGACCCAACTCCATATCACATAACCCCAGGTTTTTTTAAATTGCGCCTGCTGGCCGGGCTCGCTGGCTCAGCCTGTAATCCCAGCACTTTGGGAGGCCGAGGTGAGTGGATGGCCTGAGCCCGCGG
>NW_007256103.1:131413-135799 GCF_000164805.1 Carlito syrichta | reverse complement strand
GGGGCTGCGGTGGCCGGGAGCAGCCATTGCACTCCAGCCTGGGTGACAGAGTGAGACTCCCACTCAAAATAAATAAATAAATAAATAAATAAATTACACCTGCCTAGTATTTATCAATTCATTCTTTCAAATATTTGAACATCTGCCACATGCCAGGCATGGTGCCCAGTGCTGGAGACAAAGTGGTGAACAGAACTTGCAAGGTTTCTGTGCTCACAGAGCTCACCATGGAAATGAAAGGCCATGATCAAATGTAGCAACAATGTTAGACTCACACTCACACACTCTCATACACACGCTAACACACACAAACATGCACACACTCATACACATTCTCATACACACGATAACTCTCACACACAATCTTGCACATACTCGTCCTTGCCCTGTAAAAGTATTCCTGCAGGATGAATTATTAGGAAGGGAATTCAGGGGTTGAAAGTCATGGGCATTTTAAACAGACAAAAACTGCCACACGTACTCTCTCCAAAACTGCCACACGTACTCTCCACCAAAAGAGCAGGAATGCTCCTCCCCACAGCCTTACAAACAGAAATTTTTTTCTAGATATTTACGTTTAAGCTGGTCCAGTAGGTGACAGTGACATTTTTGCTAATTTATTTATATTTTTTGATTCATAAACCTGAACACACTTTACTATATATTTGTCTTGCCTATTTTCAGAAGCCCTTTACACATTCTGGATGTCAACACCTTGTCTTGTATCAGAAATATGTTTTCATTTTGTTGTTTGTTGTTCAGCTTTACTGATGATGTGTTGTATATGTAACTTTGGGGGTACCCTCTTTTTTTTCTTCTATTATCTAGATTTCATTTCTTTTCTTCTCTCAGATTATGAAAACATGCTCCTAGATTTTCTTCTGCTACTTTAGCAATTTTTTTTTTTTTTTTTTTTTTTTGAGTAGGAGTCTCACTCTGTCGCCCAGGCTGGATGGGAGTGCAGTGGTGTGCTCATGGCCACCATGGCCTCGACCTCCTGGGCTCAGGCAATCCTTCTGCCTCTACCTTCCAAGTAGCTGAAACAACAGGCACACTCTACTATGCCCTGCTTATTTTTTGATTTGTTGTAGAGACGAGTTCTCACCAAATTGCCCAGGCTGGTCTTCAGCCCCTGAACTCAGGCAAACCTCTAACCCTGGCCTCCCAAAGTGCTGGGATTACAGGTTTGAGCCACCGCACCTAGCCAGCAATTCTTTTACTTTTGGATTTTTAACCCATCCAGATTTTTGTGAATAACATGAAAGCAGAAATGTGATTTCTCCCCTAGTTCTCCCCTAGTTCATAGATTAGTCAGCAACACTTCCTGACTAATCTATGAACTAGTCCACCAAAAGTAAAATACTATTACCAGAGCAAGGGGCCGAGAATAGGGATGCTGGGCAGAGAAAAAAGCAAGTGTCTATTCCAGTGCGTAAAATTTTCTTTCCAAATCTTAGAGCCTATATTCTGAGAGGAAACTGTAACTCTGTGGTGAGAAGCTGCATCCAGCCAACAGTGAGCTTGCTTTATTTGGAGAAGATAGATCTTGTTTCATGGAGGAGACCAGGCTTCTGATCTGAGTCTAAGATGCAAGGACGTGGCCACCCAGTCATGAGCAGAGCTCCTAGCTCTCAGGAAAAAATAACCCAGGAGTGAAGGTGGCTCATACAGTATGCATGCTGCGATGAATACTTCCACAGCGACCAATTTAATACAAAGCAACGTCCTTTGTTTTGATCAATCTCAAATGCCTACCTTGAAAAGAGAGGTTGTCATGGCAACTCTTTCGGAGCCAATATCTTCACCATAGACCAGTTTAAACTCCAGGAAATAATCTTTTCTTCTGTGATGACAATTAAAACCCAACAAGAGGGCTGAACCTGGCAGGACCAGTGTGAACCAGGGAGACCTTCACTGGTTTTCAAAACACTTCAGCATAGTAAAACAAGGGATTAAGATACATGACACTTTTTTTAAAAGCTAAATCAATGATTTGCTTAGCTCAACTGTTTTACTACAAGAATATGAAGTAGTAATAGATTAAAATGGCAAAATGAATAGTCTGTTAACTAAAACAACATTATAACAAGTTTGTTTTTATAAATATGGGGATATTCAATACTAAATTCAAGTACACGAACATACACTCTCTCTAACCTCGTCATCTGAGGCTTCTAAACTATTGCTGCCTTACTATGAGGGTCCAAAAAACACTGAAAGTATCTTTTGGAGGTTAGGCCCCTTGTAATACAGACTCCCCTCACCAAGTAAGTGTTCTAGGAACTCTTCAGCATCAGTGGACCAGCTAGTGTTGTTGTGAGAGGTTGCATTTAGCTTCAATGATTCTTTTTTGGAGATTCTTTCTTTTTTTTTTGAGTTGGAGTCTCATTCCGTCGCCCAGACTGGAGCGCAGCGGCCACTCCCGGCCACCGCAGCCTCGACCCGCTGGGCTCCGGCGATCCTTCCGCCTCAGCCTTCCCAGTAGCTGGAACTACAGGCGCGCGCTACCACGCCCGGCTGATTTTTGATTTATTGTAGAGATGGGGTCTCACCAAGTTGCCCAGGTGGGTCTCGAGCCCGCAGGCTCAGGCAGTCCACTCACCTCGGCCTCCCAAAGCACGGGAGTACAGGCTGAGCCACGGAGCCCGGCTTGGTGAGTCTTTCAACACGTATGCCCATTTCATGATGGGTGATTTATGAGCTTACCTGCCCACACTGGGCTGAGTGTTCAGAAGTTGTTAACTAAAGACGGCATGGCCCCCCTGTGCCCCACCCTCTCTATTCACCAGATCTCACCCCAAGTGACATTTTTTGTGTTTTGTTTCCCCAGATGAAAAAATCCTCAAAGGAAGATGTTTTGCCCCTGTGGAAGAGATGAAACAAAAAATGTCAGAAGCACTAGAAGGCATCAGAATTAACCAATTCAAAAACTGTTCTGAATAGTAGAAAAGGCATCTCAATAAGTGTATCACAATAAACGGAGAGTACTTTTAAGGTGACTGAAGTTTAAACATGTAAGAATAAATACACAGCTTTTTTATAATTAAGTTCAAGGGTTTTTCAGGTCCTTCCTCATATGTCTTAAATCTGTTTCTGGGCAGCAGGCATCTGCAGCCTGACAGAACCAGACTGAACCTAAGACTTGGCACCTCCAAGATGTGTGGCTTCATCAGGGACAGTCCCTGCCAAGGGTACCAAAGGTGTAAGAGAAAGCAGCTTCAAGAAAAGGTTATAGCTGGGCTCGGTGGCTCAGCCTGTAATCCCATGCCTTTGGGAGGCTGAGGTGAGTGGATTGCCTGAGCCCGCGGGTTCGAGACCCACCTGGGCAACTTGGCAAGACCTCATCTCTACAATAAATAAAAAAAAAAAAATTAGCCGGGTGTGACAGCGCGTGCCTGTAGTTCCAGCTGCTTGGAAGGCTGAGGCGGAAGGATCTCCAGAGTCCAGCAGGTCGAGGCTGCGGTGGCCGGGAGCGGCCACTGCACTCCAGTCTGGGTGACAGTGAGACTCCAACTCAAAAAAAGAAAAAGGAAAAGGTTATTTACAGAGGTGTGGACTGGGTTATAGAACCAACAAAGGAATGGAACAATCCCATTTCTCATTCTTATAGGTTTGATAGTGTTATGAATGTTATCTTATTCTAAGTATATAAATTCAAGCTGTGTACTTTGGTTTCCTAATCTATGGTGGAGTACAGGCTGGTTCAGCCACTATGGAAAGCAGTGTGGTGATTCCTAAAAGAACACAAAATTGACCTTCCATACGATCCAGCAATCCCTCTCCTGGGAAGATACCCAAAGGAACATAAATCGTTCTACCAAAAAGACACTTGCATACGCATGTCTATAGCTGCACTATTCACAATAGCAAAAACATGGAACCAAACCCAGTGTCCATCAAAAGTGGGCTGGAGAAAGGTAATGTGGTGCATATACATGGTAGAGTATTACGCAGTCCTAAAGAAGAACAAAATCATGGAGTTTGTAGCAATTTGGATGAAGTTGAAAACCATCATCCTAAGGGATCTATCACAGAAACAAAAATGAACATTGCTTATTCTCACTCATGAGTGGGGCCTGAATATTAATCACAATAGCAAAAGGGAGGGATTGGCCGTCAATGGACACTACCAGGGGAGGAGGGAGGGGGGAGGTATATAGCGTCACAAAGGGTACCTGATCCCAAACCAGGGGAAGTGAGGGCCAGTTGGAGGTCCCAGTTTCACCTGCATGCAGGTGTAGTTAATCCTGACTTGTCCCCCACGTCTCTATAAAGTTGTTTTTTTTTTTTGAGTTGGAGTCTCACTCCGTCGCCCAGACTGGAGGCCAGTGGCCGCTCCCGGTCACCGCAGCCTTGACCTGCTGGGCTCCGGCGATCCTTCCGCCT
>NW_007256103.1:124633-131393 GCF_000164805.1 Carlito syrichta | reverse complement strand
GATGAGGTCTCGCCAAGTTGCCCAGGCGGGTCTCGAACCCACGGGCTCAGGCAATCCACTCACCTCGGCCTCCCAAAGGCGCGGGATGACAGGCTGAGCCACCGAACCTGGCTTCTATAAAGTTTTTTAAAAGAATGGGTAGTAATACTGCCAATGTCATGGGGCTAAAGATTAAATTTTATGTAGACACTGCCCAACTTAACAATGGTTTGATTTATGATTTTTTGACTTTACGATGGTGCGAAAGGAATCAGCATTCAGAAGAACCCATATTTTGAGCACTTGTGCAAACCTTCTGTTTTTCATTTTCAGTATAGTATTCAATAAATTACAAGAGATATTCAACCCTTTTCTACTCATGACATTTTCACTGATGATGGGTGCATTCGGAGATAACCTCACCGTAAGCCAAGGAGCATTTGTGCTCACAAAAACACTTGGAACACAGGTTGGCACTGTTCAAACAATGGGTACTCAAACATTAGCATCCAGTAAAAACGGGTAAGAAAACTAACTTTGCTAATTACTGAGGTTAAATGATTTTGACCTAGAATTTCGAACCCAGACAACCTATCATTCAAGTGTTTTCAAACATGTAAAGATTTAGAAAATGCGCCACCAGCTGAGCTCGGTGGCTCAGCCTGTAATCCCGCGCCTTGGGAGGCTGAGGTGAGTGAATTGCCTGAGCCCGTGGGTTCGAGACCCGCCTGGGCAACTTAATAAGACCTCATCTCTACAACAAATTAAAAAAAAAATCAGCTGGGCGTGGTAGCGCATGCCTGTAATTCCGGCTACCTGGAAGGCTGAGGCGGAAGGATCACCAGAGACCAGCAGGTCGAGGCTGCAGTGGCCGGGACCTGGTGACAGAGTGAGACTCCAACTGAAAAAAAGAAAAAAAGAAAAAAAAATAAAATGCACCACCAATTGCTCATTCTGAGGATTTTCATGCGGGTGCACGCCTTCACTCACGAGGTACTACAGTGAACGGTATTAGCATGATCAAGACTTTTTATAGACAACATAAATGCTGCTTTGGATTCTACTTTTTGAATTATCCTCTAGACAGATCAGAATACACATATAGTTACAGGGGGAACATGTAACTGTTTTTCACTTTGAACATAAGAAAGAGTGAAGGGAGCATCTAACAGAAGTTAGGAAATGCAGTTACAAGGAGAGGGCAGACACGTTGGAGGGGCAGTATCTTCCCTCCCCGTGGAGACAAGTTCAGAGGCTTGACTGAACATTGATGGAACCAGACACAGGCGTCTCAGTGAGGTGTTTACTGTTACAAAGGTAGCCGGGCTCTGTGGCTCAGCCTGTAATCCCGCGCCTTTGGGAGGCTGAGGTGAGTGGATTGCCTGAGCCCATGGGTTCGAGACCCTCCTGGGCAACTTGGCGAGACCTCATCTCTACAATAAATCAAAAAATCAGCCGGGCGTGGTAGCGCATGCCTGTAATTGCGGCTATTCAGAAGGCTGAGGTGGAAGGATCGCCAGAGCCCAGCAGGTCGAGGCTGTGGTGGCCAGGAGCGGCCACTGCACTCCAGTCTGGGTGACAGAGTAAGACTCCGACTCAAAAAAAAAAAAAGGAATAGGTTATGGGTCACTTTAACTTCACTGCAACTACCTGAATGGCCCATTTAAAGGAAGCAATGAAAGAAAGGCAGGAGGCCAGTGTTCTTATCTTGGAGAGGTTTTGAGAGCCCTCAGTTAAACTGGGGTTCCAGAGCTAGGGTGACCAACAACCCTGCCCTAGGGAAGTAAAGAGAAGCTGGACGTGGTTGTGCACCATGTACCTTTCATGGGCTACTTCTTTTACCTGGTGAACAGCCCAATGCCTAGTCATTCCAGCTGAGACCAGGAGGCCTCTCTCACAGGAAACATGTTTATACTGGCAGATGCCCTGTCTGGCCTGTGTCCAGTTTATGCCTGTCTGACCATCGCTATCACTGTGGTACTTGTGTTCCCATTATCCCAGGAAACCCAGACTGGAGCAGCCCCTGGTTCTTCACATGGATGGACTGAATTCAGTGTATCAGCACAGTAGGAAAAGAGTTTAAAGACACTTACTTACAGACCATGAGCAGCATTTCAGGAGGGCAGTCCTCTGTCCCTGGGTCACAATGAGGCAGAAATGATGAGTCAGCCAGGCTCGGTGGCTCAACCTGTAATCCCAGCGCTTTGTGAGTGTATTGCCTGAGCCCGTGGGTTCGAGAACCGCCCAGGCAACTCGGTGAGACCTCATCTCTACAATTAAAAAAAAAATCAGCTGGGTGTGGTAGCATGTGCCTGTAATTCTGGCTTCTCGGAAGGCTGAGGCTGGAAGGATTGCCGGAGCCCAGCGGGTCGAGGCTGCGGTGGCCGGGAGTGTGCCACTGCACTCCAGTCGCAAGTGAGAATCCAACTCAAAAAAAAAAAAAGAAATGAAGAGTCAGGCAAAGAGAGAAGAGTGAGAGGGAGGGAGAAAGAGAGGGAAAGAGACAGGGAGAGAGACACACAGAGGGAGGGAGGGGGAGAGAGACAAAGAGGCAACTAGTGTATCTATAATGGAATAGGGTATGGATCACTTCAAGTTCACTGCAAATACCTAAATGGCCCACTTAAAGGAAGCAATGAAAGAAAGGCAGGAGGCTGTGTGCCAAACAGGAGAGATGCCTCTCATCTTTTTTTTTCTTTTTTTGAGTTGGAGTCTCACTGCAGTGGCCGCTCCCGGCCACCGCAGCCTCAGCCTGCTGGGCTCCGGCAATCCTGCCACCTCAGTCTTCCAAGTAGCTGGAATTACAGGCATGTGCTACCACGCCCGAATGATTTTTTGATTTATTGTAGAGATAAGGTCTTGCTGCCCAGGCGGATCTCGAACCCGCGGGCTCAGGCAATCCACTCACCTCAGCCTCCCAAAGGCATGGGATTACAGGCTGAGCCACCAAGCCTGACTGTGTTCTACTTCCAATGCCCAGGAAGCAACCTTCGCTTCTGTTGTAGGGAGTCAGTCCGTAACATCTGTGGACTAGAAATACAGGTATGTTAATTATAGTTGTGAGCATAATCACTGAAGGTCAGTCATTTCATGACATCGAAACATATCTTTGATAATATTCAGCAGATGGGTTTGCTGTTTTAAAAAGACTTGGGGCCAGGCTGGGTGGCTCAGCCTGTAATTCCAGCACTTTGGGAGGTCGAGGCAAGTGGACTGCCTGGGTTTGAGACCCGCCTGGGCAACTTGGCGAGACCTCATCTCTACAAGAAATCAAAAAATTAGCCAGACATGGTAGCGTGCCTCTGTAGTTCCAGCTACTTGGAAGGCTGAGGCGGAAGGATCTCCTGAGCCCAGCAGGTCGAGGCTGGGGTGGCTGTGAGCATGCCACTGCACTCCAACCTGGGCGACAGAGTGAGACTCAGACTCAAAAATAAAAAAAGAAAGAAAAGACTTGATCAACACAAGGGAAAGTGGGTGACATACAACTGAGAGATGTAACAGCATCTTGGTCTGTGGCAACGTGTGGACCTTGTCTGGACATTGATTATAACAGACAAACTAAAAAAGCACTTGAGTCATCTGAGCACTTTCTGATTATATATTTCATATTAAGGAGTTGCAAGAAGAAAAGGATCGATGGGCTGAGTCTGTGGAATTTTTTTTTTCTAGTCCTTATTTTTCAGAGATATATACTGCAATAATTACAGATGAGACAGTATGATGTCTGGGATTGCCTCCAAATCATCCAGAAGGAGGGTGAGGATAAAACCAAACTGACTGTAAGTTGACAATAAGGGGTTCATCGTACTATTGTCTCAACTTGCATATATGTGTGAAATTTCCAATATTAAAGACAGACACTGAATAAGAATGTATATGCTAAGTGGCAGCAACATACATTTTGACTTTTTTTTTGAGTAGGAGTCTCACTCTGTCGCCCAGGCTAGAGTGTAGTGGCACGCTCATGGCCACCGCAGCTTCAACCTGCTGGGCTCAGGTGATCCTTCCGCCTCAGCCTTCCAAGTAGCTGGAACTACAGGCGCGCACCAACATACCTGGCTAATTTTTTTATTTATTGTAGAGATGAGGTCTCACTATGTTGCCCAGGCTGTTCTCCAACCCCTGGGCTCAGGCAATCCTCTCACCTCTTGCTTTTCAAAGCTCTGGAATTACAGGTATGAGCCCCCACGCTCAGTGACATCCTATTTTTTTAATTAAGCATATGTTGTTCAATTTTAAAATGAAGGCTTAATTTGGGTAGAGTTTTCCCTTCTAAGGGATTTGAACCTAAATTTCTGCGCTGTAAGGTTGGAGTGTGCGTGCTATTGGCAAAACTCTGGCTCTCGAGTGATGTGGAGCAGAAAGAACCCGGTAATGCACAAAAGGGAAGATCCACTATGCTCCCCAAAGCCCCAAGGGCCTTCTCTTGAGTCCCTCTCACTCCAGGGGAGCACCCAATTCATTTGTTTGGCTGATTTGCGGTGCCAAGCCAAGACACCACTTTGGGTGGGGAAGAGAAAAAAATACAGTAGGAGGTGACGGTGAGGGCCAAGATTTAGAAGTGAGAGCCAGACTGTCCACTGGACCAGTGCATACGGTAGGCACTTAATACATGTTTGCCTAGATAGATGGGGAGAATGCACAGACATTGAAGAAAGGTAGTAACTTTTTCCCCTGGAATGAAAGGAAAGGTCTGTTGATAAAAGTCATAATAAAAATGTTCATGATTTTTGCTATGGTCTGAATGTTTCTGTCCCCCTCCAAATCCATATGTGGAAACCCTAACCCCAAAGTGAAGGTATCAGAAGGTGGGGGCTTGGGTGAGTGCTGAGAGCATGAGGGTAGAAGCTACTCAGCACTGATTGAAGAGACCTTTGGGACTGAGATCGATGCTCTTCTAAAAGAGATGACAGAGATGGAAGGCTGAGGCAGAAGGATCGCCAGAGCCCAGCAGGTCGAGGCTGCGGTGGCCAGGGGCCGCCACTGCACTCCAGTCTGGGCGACAGAGTGAGACTCCAACTCAAGAAAAAGAGACGACAGAGTTCTAACTAGCTTCTTTCACAATGTGGAGACGTAGAAAGAAGCCTACAAGGAAGTAGGCCCTTACCAGACACTGAATCTGCCAGCACCTTGGTCTTGGATTTCATCCTCCAGAACTGTGAGAAATTTCTGTTGTTTATGGTGCACAGTTGACGGTATTTTGTTATAGGAGCCTGAACAAACTAAGACAATTTCTAACAAACAGTCAGAAATTCCTAACAGGAAAGAGTGCCAAAATTCCCAGGGCTTCTCAAGGGCCACTTCTGCTAAAAGAGCCTGAGGAGTTTCTGTGGTTCTTGTCACAACTCATTTCTGACCCCAAGGGGTTTACCTTTGGCATTTCCACATAGCTTTTCTACTATGTTGACTTGTTGATTTGCACAGTGCCCCCACAGCCCCCACAGCCACCAACCCACATATGCAAAAGGCAGCCACAATCGCAAGTCAAAGGAATTTAAGAAACGAAACATTTTTTCAAAATGTGATTTAGGAATAAGGGAAAAAAGTCCTTACAGACATGACAAGATTCCATATAAATTGCTTGGGCTGAATTTAGACACTCAGTTAGGCACTTAATTATCTGGAAGATTTATTGATGCCCGATTAGAAGGAGCCCCACCCCCCAGAACCCAGTGGAGATACAGGTCAGTTCCCCACAGGAGCCGGAGGCAGATAGCATTCCCACCACAGCTCCCAGGCCTCCTCCCATCCTGTGGTCCCAGTCACACCACTCATGGCACACGCGATTTCCCCTTGACAGTCTCTCAAATCTTCATTTGAAATGTGGGTTTTCCTTCAGGGCTGCAAGCAGACTGTCACTCTGCGTGGCCCCACCGTGAGGATGTCAACCTTTAGCGACAGCTCGGACCCTCAAAGGGTCATCATCCAAGTCGCTCTAATGAGCGGCTGGGAGTTGGGCTCTGACTGAAGGAGTCAGTTAATGGTCCACAGCACCCCCTCAGTAATAACTTACCTCCACAGGCAGCCGGCTCCAGGTCCCTGCCTCTGGTATCCCATTATATGGTAATTAAACTCAGATCCGTTTTTCATACCCTTTGGACAGAGACATGCTAATTTGGGCTCTTAGACATTAAAATCTTATAAAGTTCTCTAGTGATTAGGTCCAGTTTCTTACATTGGGCGCCGTCGTGGAAAGAAAAGATGTGACTATTGGCTTCCTCTCAATAACTGATTTCTGGGTAGACGGGCAAGTGATTTCCATCCAAAGAGTTCCTCTGAGGGCAGGGATGTGAGATCTCGCACCAGATTCAGCACCTTACTTTAACAAGTCCGCCAGAGAAAGACAAATACTGTATGATCTCACCTCTATGTGAAATCTAGAAAAATCAGACACATAGAAGCAGAGAGTAAAGTGGTGGTTTCCAGGGGCTGGGGGTGGAGGAGACGGGGAGCTGTCAAATGGTGCCAGTGCTTGGCTACAAGATGAACACAGCCTGGAGCGCGGTGGGTGCAGCACGGTGGGTGGCTGTAGTTAATAATAAGGTCTGGTGTACATGAAATTTGCTCAGAGTGTAGATCTTAGGTGTTCTCAAGACACAAAACAGCCGGGTTTGGTGGCTCAGCCTGTCATCCCGCGCCTTTGGGAGGCTGAGGTGAGGGGATTGCCTGAGCCCGTGGGTTCGAGACCCGCCTGGGCGGCGAGACCTCACCTCTACAATAAATCAAAAAATCAGCCGGGCGTGGTAGCGCGCACCTGTAGTCTAGCTCCTTGGAAGGCTGA
>NW_007256103.1:117005-124388 GCF_000164805.1 Carlito syrichta | reverse complement strand
CTGCGCTCCAGTCTGGGCGACAGAGTGAGACTCCAACTCAAAAAAAAAAAAAAAGGCACAAAACAAAGAGGACTAGGTAAAGTGGCAGATGAGCCACTCACTTGGTAGTGGTCATCATTTCACAATGTATAGGTATATCACCTCACCCCATTGTGCACCTTAGATTCACAGTTTCATTTGTCAATTACACTCCAATAAAGCTGGGGAGGGGAGGGGTGCCTGCAACCTGTTGACTGATCATCTTGCAACTTGCTCAACAGTCCTGACCCCAAACACCCACAGCACAGGCACCAGCAGGAACCAGAGGTCCATCAGCCACCTAAGTGAGTCATTTGTTCTGCCAACTTTGTCACTCTCAGAAACATGACGGAACGGTCAGAGGCGCCCGAAATACCAGTCCGGAGCAGCTGCTACTTGCTCAGTCTCAGGAGCTACAGCAGCGCCTCCTGCCACCAGCTGTTCCACCTCTCCGAACTCTAGTTCTTTGTCTGTAAAATGGGGCTGTGGCCTAGAGAGCACAGGCCACAGAGCTTTCAATGAATGTCAGCTGTTTTCTAGGAAGACAGAAAAAGAAGAAAACATTTTCACTTAATATATACTTGGATGTTATGATCGTTTGCTTATGTCTTTATTATTGCTTTAGAATGATTCAGCAGATAGGGACACTTCGCTTAAGTTCTGCCTGGTAGGCATACTTGTCAACTCTTGCGGACCACCCCCCGCTCTCCGCTTAATGGCGATGTCTGTCTCTGTCTCTGTCTCTCTCTCTCTCCCCCTCTCCCCCACGTTTTCTCTCCATGAGCTCCCCTACACCAAGGTCAGTCCTCCTCTGGAGTCTGAAACCCAGTATCTACTCTCTGAGCATTAACTCTTGACTCTCAGCTCCCATGTGTCCTTGTTCTTTTTTTTTTTTTGAGTTGGAGTCTCACTCTGTCGCCCAGACTGGAGTGCAGTGGCCGGGAGCGGACACTGTAGCCTCGACCCTCTGGGCTCCAGCGATCCTTCCGCCTCAGCCTTCTGAGTAGCTGGAACTACAAGCGCGCGCTACCACGCCCGGCTGATTTTTGACTTATTGTAGAAACGAGGTCTCGCTGCCCAGACGGGTCTCGAACCCACGGGCTCAGGCAATCCACTCACCTCAGCCTCCCAAAGCGCGGGATGACAGGCTGAGCCACCGAGCCCGGCTGTGACAGGGGATTTACAAGCATACCTACCCATGCCCTGCTGAGTGTTCAGTAGTTTTTGACCAAAAATGATGTGACCCCTGTGCCCCACCCTCCCTATCCACCCAATCTCACCTTGAGCGGCTTTTTTGTTTGTTTGTTTCCCCAGATTAAAATAAGTCCTTAAAGGGAAAAGTTTTGCAGATGCGGAATAGGTGAAACAAAAAAAGACAGAAGCACTAAAAGGCACCAGAATTGATGAGTTCAAAAACCGTTTTAAGCAGTGGAAAAAGCATCTCAATAAGAGTATCGCATCAAGCCGGCTCAGTGGCTCAGCCTGTCATTCCGCGCCTTTGGGAGGCTGAGGTGAGTGGATTGCCTGAGCCTGCAGGTTCGATACCCGCCTGGGCAGCGAGACCTCATCTCTACAATAAATCTAAAAATCAACCGGGCGTGGGAGCGCATGCCTGTAATTCCAGTTACTCGGAAGGCTGAGGCGGAAGGATCGCCGGAGCCCAGCAGGTCGAGGCTGCGGTGGCTGGGAGCGGCCACTGCACACCAGTCTGGGCGACAGAGTAAGACGCCAACCCAAAAGAAAGAAAGAAAGAAAGAAAGAAAGCTGGTAAAGTAAAAAACAGAGTTGTGTATCCTACTTTAAGGAGAGGGTTGTACACGTTTTGGTTCTGTATGGGACAGCTGTATCCTGCTAAATGAAAGCAGCTTCCTCTGCTGTCTTTATTTGGAACTTAAGTGTGGATAAAGGAGATGGATATGCATGCCAAGGTGACAAAGAGGTAGAGTCTGCTAAGTTGTAGTTTTCCAACTTGGCACTACCACTCCAGTCTAAAGTTGGGAAATCTGTTTCCTGAACGGTTGTGGGTTAGAGTTGGTCCAGAGAGGAGCTCGTGTGAGATTTGGAAGGGTGGAAGTGAAACAGAAGTCATTACTCTTGGGAGGTCTCGTAATTTTATGACCCACAAATCAACAATGAGTTCAGCCCAGTATAGAGAGCTGGACTGTAGTTTCCACAAAGCATGGTTTGCACAGACCTACCCTTCACACACAAGTATCTGGGATTTCCCACAAGCTCTGCCTGCCTAACTGCACCTGTGTTTCCGGCTGCTGTAGTTAGAGACTTTTGACACTCCCATTCTAGACCTTTAATTTTCCACCTTTGTGTAGATTCTAATTCCTCTAGTAAGACTCTTATCCCATAAAATATTATCAAATAGAGCCGGGCTCGGTGGCTCAGCCTGTCATCCCGCGCCTTTGGGAGGCTGAGGTGAGTGGATTGCCTGAGCCCGCGGGTTCGAGACCCGCCTGGGCAGCGAGACCTCATCTCTACAATAAAAAAATCAGCCGGGCGTGGTAGCGCATGCCTGTAATTCTGGCTACTTGGAAGGCTGAGGTGGAAGGATCGCCGGAGCCCGGCAGGTCGAGGCTGCGGTGGCCGGGAGCGGCCACTGTACTCCAGTCTGGCGACAGAGTGAGACTCCAACTCAAAAAAATATATATTATCAAATAATAGAGAGGCAAAAAATAGGACAAGTAGTTCACAAAAAAGGAACTACAGATTGTTCTTAAACATATGAAAAGATGCTCAACTTCATTCGTTACAGAAAGGCAAATTTACATTTCCCAAGATACAGTTTCATCTATCAAATTGGCAAAATCCACAGATTTGCTGGCATACTTTGTTGACAAGACTGTGGGAAGGCACTCTACAGAGCGAGGAGAACGATCCATGAAGGAGCCTGCAGAGGGCACAGTTGGCAATAGCCATTCAATTACAAAAACTGACTGGGCACAGGGGCTCATGTCTCTGATCTCAGCACTTTGGGAGGCTGAGGCAAGAGGGTCTCTTGAGTCCAGGAGTCCAAGGTAGCATATGATGGTACCACTCTACTCCAGTGGCTAGTATTCATTTATTACAAAAGTGTATTCCTTATGACTCAGCAATTCAACTTTGATATTTCACTCTACAGATATTCATATCAGCACATGTGTAAAAAGGCATCACATTTGTTGCAGTACTGTTTGCAGCAGTAAAAGACAAGAAACAATCTGAAGTCAGTCAAAAATTAAATAAATGAAGATGTGTTCATACACGTACTATGCCCCTGTAATGGAGAATGAATACGAGAAGCTCTTTATGTGGTGATATGGAGAGATACCGGAGATATTGGTGTGTGAAAAGAACAAGATGCAGAAATATACATCGAGTATGCTATCTTGCACAGCAAAGGAAAAAAAACAAAGTATGTGTTTTGTACTCATTAATGTATGCATAAATAACTTCTAGACAGGTACACAAGAAACCAATGAGAGAGTGAGGCAGAAATACAGCAGATGGGAATAAAGATGGAAGAAAATGTGTTTTGTATTCCATTGTTTTAATTATGTGAAGATCTTTCTTTCTTTCTTTCTTTCTTTCTTCTTTCTTTCTTTTTTTTTTTTTTTTTTTGGAAACAGGGTCTTGCTCTATTGCCCAGGCTGGAATGCAGTAGCAGAATCATAGCTCACTATAACCTCGAACTCCTGGGCTCAAGTAATCCTTCCACCTCAGCCTCCCAAAGTACTGGTATTACATGTATGAGCTACTGTGCCCAGCACGAATACATTTCTATTCAAAAGTTAAATATGCACAAAAATTAATTAGGTGGTGATTTTTAAAAAGCAAGTTTTATTATAATTATATTGACATTCATTTACAAATGTAATTGCACATGAATTCATTATTTTTACTTTGACCAGCTTTTTCCCCTCAACCTTTAATTCTATTTTTAAACCTTCAGAAAATTTGAAACAATAATATGGTGAATAGCCATATACCCTTTTTCTCGATTTACCACTTGCTAATATTTTGCCACATTTGCTTTATCATTCTGTATTTATACACACAAGCGTCTACACACTTTGGGGGGTTAAATTATCTGAGCATTGGTTGTAGACATGACACTTGATCCCTAAACATTTCATCATGTAGCTCTAGGAAACAAAGACTCATATCTACGCAACCACATGTTATTGCAATCAGAAAATTTAACTCTACTATTAACTAATAAACAGCCTGTGTTTAAATTTCCCCAATTATGCCCTTTATATTTTTCTTTCTGATCCACGCTGTCTACAGAACTCACACAATGCATTTAGTTATGTTTCTTTAGACTCTTTTAATCCAAAGCAGTTCCCCAAACTGCTCTTCCTCATTTTTCATCATGATATTTTAAAGAATCTGGGCCTGTTGTTTTTGCAAAATGTCCCTAAGTTTGGATTTTCCAGTTGATTCCTCTTGACTAGACTTTGGCTAAATATTTTTGGCAAGGGTACCTAATAGGTAATGTTGAGTCTTCATCAGAAGGCGCATGGTGCCAACCAGTTCCATTATTTATTTATTTTTGAGTTGGGGTCTCCCTCCGTCGCCCAGGCTGGAGTGCAGTGGCACGCTCATGGCCACCTCAGCGTTGACCTGCTGGGCTCCGCCGATCCTTCCGCCTCAGCCTTCCGAGTAGCCAGAACTATAGGTGCGTGCTACTGCCCAGGTAATTTTTTATTTTATCTTAGAGACCTTTCTCCAAGTTGCCCAGGCTGGTCTCGAACCCACGGGCTCAGGCAATCCAATCGCCTCGGCCTCCCAAAGTGCTGGGATTACAGGATGAGCCACCGAGCCCGGCCACCAGTGCCATTATTATTGGTGAAACTTGAACCTTTGGGTAAGGTGGTATCTGGCAGATTTCTCCATTGTAATGATCTTCTTTTCTCTTTGTAATGAATAAGTCTTTTGGGGTGATACTTTGAGACAGCATGAATATCCTGTTCCAACAAAATATCATTCAGCGGTTATGCATTCGTTGCTAAATTTGGCCTGAATCAATTATAACAAAACTTCTTTTATAAAAATGTGATTTTCTAGTTTTATTATTTCTTCCACATTTATTAATTGCCATTCTTGGTGTGTGTGTTGGGAAGACAAGTGGCACTATTATTATGACTCAAATTATTTTTTATTCAGTAATCCATCATGATTGTAATTCTTTATGCTCAAATTGTCCCAGATCTCCTGGTAAGAATGCCTCCAGGCTAGCTCTTAAGTCCTTTAGACATGTCCGCATCAGTCTTGGATCATGTCCTTGTACTTGGGAAACAAGATGTTTCAGGCTCGGTTTGTACATTTCTCACTCCATACGTGGAATCCACCATTTTCAGTGATGCCTTGGTTCCTTTTAGTAGGAAATGGTGTTTAGAGGCCACAGTCTGGGTGCTAGGGGTCTTCATTGCTTCCAGCCCTTTTTACTTACTCATTCTGGTGAAAAATTGGTCTTTGCTCTTTAACCACCCTTCAAACCAATTCTCTGCTCCACCTCCATTTTCTTTTCCCCCCTGCTATGGGCATCCAATCCTTGACAAAATGTGAGAAGCTCTGAAGACCAGAAACCATGAACCCAAATGGTACAACATTTGAAGGGAGACAACTTCATTTTTTTCCCCGGTGCTCCCCTCCCTCTCTGAGCTTACATGGGTTACAAACTGAGTTTTTTTCAGGACTATATATATGAAGAAAGGAATCATGGTAGTAGTTTCCCAGTCAGATCTTTTTCTGGGAAGGGAGAGATGAAAAGGAGGAATTTCCCCTCACACAAAGATCATTTGAATTTTAAAAGTTTAGGTCTAATTGGTACTTATGACTATAGTCAAAATTGACTTAATACATTGTAATTATACAGTTTGAATGTGTAATCAGAAATGCAAAACTTGATGCCTTTGATTTTAGTTTCCATAACTAAAGCCTCTCGGTTCACATAATTCAGTGGTTTCTGGGCTAAAACACTTTTTTCTAATTAATAGTCAAGATATTCACAGTAGTCTGGACCACCCTGAATAATGCATTTTATTCCACATCAAGATTACACTTGTCCTTTTGCTGAGTTGATCACCACCTTGACCATAGAAAGACATCACCTAGGCAGTCAGCTCTTGAATTCTTAAGTGGTCTAAGATTTACATTATCCCGGCAGATAAAAGGTTCAAATTTACCAATCAACTATCAAATAGTCTCAGAAGATTAAAAAACAATTACAGTTTGCAACAACTGGAGTTGTACTCCAGTATTTTAATAAAATGTTCTTCACTAATGAACAGAGTCTAAGGAAAATCATCACAGGACTCCGTAAGACACAAAAGAAACTATGGAGTATCCATCCTGTGAAATCCAAACTCTGACCATCCTCAACATTTTTTTGTTCAAGATCAGCCTTTGTCATGTTTTGTGTCAAAATACATAAGGCATATTGGCAACCATCAAAAACTCAAAACAAAATGGTTCAACATATAGGTGACTCCAACTCAAATTCTTATGTGTGGTTTAAAAACAATATTAATGATAATATTTGCAAATCCAAAAACTCATATGGATTTAGTTGTGCAAAACAAACTCAAGGAACCTTGTAGGGTAAACAACACATTCAGTACCACTCCATAAATGATCAATTTTTTTTACAACTAATCTTTGATATTATTATGGTCATTGAAATGTACCCATAGAAACCTAGAAAAAACTTGGCTTATTTTTAGTCTTTTTGCCTCAGCGTAACCATTAGAAAGCATTCAGACATTCTACTGCAGGACGAACAGCAGCCTCTCCCATCCCCACTAGGCAAATCTCCTTCAGATACAAGATCAGGACAACCCAACCACTCATGGTTTAGCATAATAATCTCTAGTAAACTTCTGATTCCTTGTCAAGGCCAAAGTCATGAGTTTGTGAGTTGCAAATGTCTGCATTTGTGAATTGTAAATGTCTAACAGGTCTCTTGCAGGAATCTTCCCCCCCCACCCCAGGGTTAACCTAATCAGCCCTCTGTAAACTGTGACACAGATAAGCCCCACCATGGCAGCAATCATGTGACTAACCCACCCAACTGCCTGCTGTCCATCACCTGACATCATCAGTACCTGCGCTTGTCTGCCCCTTTGTGATGACCTGGAAGCAGACCACCACCCAATCACCTTAATGATCCTCCCTGGTCTAGGGGAATGGTTAAAAGGACTCAACCACAAGCAACCAGCGGCCATTGCCTTGCTAGAGTCTGGTGTGGCCATGTGCTCTTTGAGTCATGGTTGTCGCCATGTTTCCTGGCTTTGGTCCCCCTACCCCTCCTTGGGGAAGTGAATCTTCTCTCTTCTTTCTCTTTCTTTCTCTAATTTACTTTTTTTTTTTTTT
>NW_007256103.1:113214-116985 GCF_000164805.1 Carlito syrichta | reverse complement strand
CCCATACTGGAGTGCAGTGGCCGCTCCCGGCCACTGCAGCCTCAACCTGCTGGGCTCCGGAGATCCTTCCGCCTCAGCCTTCCAAGTGGCCGAAATTACAGGCATGCGCTACCACGCCCGGCTGATTTTTTGATTTATTGTAGAGATGAGGTCTCGCTGCCCAGGTGGGTCTCGAACCCGCGGGCTCAGGCAATCCACTCACCTCAGCCTCCCAAAGGCGCGAGATTACAGGCTGAGCCACCGAGCCCGGCTCTAATTTACTTTTAAATAAACTTTTCTTTCTTGACCTTTTTGTGGGTCGCAGTCCTTTACAATTCACTCGGATCTCTGGGTTCCCAGAGCGACACCTCTGACTTGCTAGCCTCGGCGGTGCCGCACATCTCCCTACGCCTCTCCACCCCTACCCTGTCCATCCGTACACTAACAGTCACGAGACTAGAGATACTGCAGAGAAAAAAATGTTAATGATTTTGAAATGGCTTCAAGTAGTTTTGGATATCCTGTCTAGTGAGCCATTTAGGTTGTCCACACTTTTCCTTGCCTTTAAGTTATTTTATAACTTTTTTAACTGTTGAAAACTGGTGGCAATGTAAGTGATTCTCTTTCTATAAAACTGCAAAGTGAATTTTGTTTTGGTGGAATGATATTGATCATTGTCCTGTGAATAGTCATCATTTTTGCACTTCTTTCAGCATTCCTGGGAGGAGGGACTGCACGTGTGCTTAAGTATTCAAGGAACAACCCTTTCCCTCAGGTGAGAGGAAACCTGCCTGGTTTCAGGCCAGCTTTATAAGCCTCCATACCTGCCCCCAGCTCAGAGGCCCACAGTCCCGAAGCCTTCTGACAACACTGCTCAGCTCTGGCATTCTCCTTGGTTCATGGCTTTCTGCCTCTTTTCGTATTTTTCCGTATGTTTTTCTATGTTACTTTTGTCTCCCCAAGTCAATTTTGAGAGTCCATCATCAACAAAGAAGCATATCATAGTGTCTTCAATATTCCCGTGGCATTCTTTGAAAAGAAAAACGCTTGTTGCTGTTGTGATCACTGTTAAAGTTTTGAAATACAGACAACTTGTGTTCAGGGGTTTTTTTGGTTTTTTCTTTTTGAGTTGGAGTCTCACTCTGTCACCCAGACTGGCCGCTCCTGGCCACCGCAGCCTCAGCCTGCTGGGCTCCAGCGATCCTTCGCCTCAGCCTTCCAAGTAGCTGGAACTACGGGTGTGTGCTACCATGCCCAGCTAATTTTTGATTTATTGTGAGATGAGGTCTCGCCACGTTGCCCAGGCTGTTCTGGAACTCGTGGGCTCAAGCCAGCTCCCTCACCTCGGCCTCCCAAAGTGCTGGAATTACAGGCGTGAGCCACCGTGCCCAACCCAGCATTGCCTCTTAAGGAGCTGGTCTAGCCCACTGAGGATGGGAGGCCAAGTGGAGAACGACCAACCGGCTGGCACTAACTGGAGGCCACAGAGGAACCACCCAGCCAACCTAAAAAATTATAGGAAATAGACTCTCGACAAATCCAGCCATATGTTGTAGGCAGTTTGTTATGCAGCAACAGTTAAACAATAACTTTAATTGTTTTTATTTTTTTATTTTTAATTTTTATTTTTTTTGAGTTGGAGTCTCGCTCTCTTGCCCAGACTGGAGTGCAGTGGCCGCTCCCGGCCACCGCAGCCTCGACCTGCTGGGCTCCGGTGATCCTTCCACCTCAGCCTTCCAAGAAGCTGGAACTACAGGCGCGCGCTACCACACCCGCCTAATTTTTGATTTATTGTAGAGATGAGGTGAGAGACTCAAAGGACTCAAAAGAACTATACTTGCTATGAAAGAAGCGTTTACTATATGAATTCCTACCTCACGTTCACTGTATTTTATAAATCCCTACCTTAAACCCCGTAAGACTAGGCATATGTAAGGCGCCTGGTAGTAACTGTGACCGTAAAGTTACAAAATATTTGCAGTGTTTGTACTTAGAACTTTGTTAAGTTTTTGTTTGTCCCATAATAACCATGTTAAATGAAATAACCAGCTTCTTCTGCTTCTGCAACCACTGCTGGCAGTGTGTGAATGTTAAGCAATAAGCCCCTCCAGGACATTCCTTTGCTTGAATTATGGTGGACTCTGTGGCGCCAGCCACTCTTCTGGTGGGCTCTGTGTTGTTTCAAACCTGCTTGTATGTTGAAGCTGACTGTAAACCGTAGCTTATCTGACATTCCAGGAGGCTTAACTACCTCCCCTCTGCCTGTTTGGCCATTAGTAGTCAATAACGGGCAGCTGAGCCTGCACCCACGCAAATCAAAAGAGAACCAACCAATCTCAAGCACTCCTGTCCCCTGACATCACCACGGACCGAATTGAGAACTAATTATGCAAGGTCCGTGTACTTCGTTTTCTACGTCATGCCCTCTTCTAGTTGGAAAATGTCTCAAGCCTAGGAAAAACCGGTCACACCCAGCCCTTCCCTCGCAACTGTGTATATAAACCACTTGCTGTACTAGGTCGGGGCTCTCGTTCCTGTACCGCTGCGCCGGTTACAGACGTGAGCCCAGACTCCAGCCTGAATAAAGACCCTCGTGTGATTTGCATCAGAGCTGGCTCTTTAGTGGTCTCTTGGATTTAGGACTTTGGGGTCCAACAGAGGTCTCGCTGCCCAGGAGGGTCTCGAACCCACGGGCTCAGGCAATCCACTCACCTCAGCCTCCCAAAGGCGCGGAATTACAGGCTGAGCCACTGAGCCCAGCTCATTGTTTTTATTATTAACCATGGACTTTTGAACAAATCACAAGTAAAGCGAGTGTGTGGTCTGCTGTTTGGGGCAGCCGAGGACCCAGTTTCCTTTCCTCTGGTCTCAGTTCTCGCTGAGGGGACTAAGGTTTGTCAATCAGTGTAAGTATATCCTTTCGGCCATGTGACTGGTTCTCGAGGGGACCAGCAACCCATGTGGGTCCAACCAGTGAATCCCAGCCCCCCTGACACATGGCTCTGCCAGGGGCAAGCAGGCCGCCTGCGTCTGGCCCTTCCAAGTTGAGCAGGGAGAATCTGCCTTTTCCCGAGCACACGTCCTTTCTCCTTGATTCCGGTAGGTCCCTATGGTCAGGGGTTTTAAACCTCCTGAGACCTACAGACTGGTTCAGCCTGGACCCCGTGCACCCCTGGGAGTTTGGAGTTGAGGTCTTAGTGCTTGAAATGTGCTCAGTATGCATCAGCTGCTATTATTATAGTAGTATTTGGTTTTCCAGGTAACCGTGAGGCACTCTTCAGCCTATCCCTGACTTTCTCCTCTGAAGAGACAGACTCTGAGGCTGGGACACAGGATTCACTTGATGTCCCAAGAGGTGAAAGGTCATCATTCTATTTCTGCTAAAAATATGACTTAAAGACAAATGCCTACTGGCTCTAAAATGCAGCTTTACTGGGGGAAGTACTTTCCCTCCTGTCTGCCTCTTTTTTCTTTTTCCTTCTGAAAGGGGTGTTTACCTAGCTGTCAAGAAACCTCCTAATACTGCATCTTTCAGGCCTTCCGCCCTCTGGGGTCTCCTTGCAGATAAGCCTATGCCCCCCAGGGCTGGAGGCCCCTCAAAGAGTTCTGCAGCTGGGCTCGGTAGCTCAGCCTGTAATCCCGTGCCTTTGGGAGGCTGAGGTGAGTGGATTGCCTGAGCCCGCGGGTTCGAGACCCGCCTGGGCAGCGAGACCTCATCTCTACAATAGATCAAAAAATCAGCCAGGCGAGGTAGCGCGCGCCTGTAGTTCTGGCTACTCGGAAGGCTGAGGC
>NW_007256103.1:110210-113194 GCF_000164805.1 Carlito syrichta | reverse complement strand
CAACTCAAAAAAAAAAAAAAAAGAGTTCTGCAGCCTCAAAGAGCAGGAAGATGCCGGATCCTCCCTGAGCCGCCGGGCGGGGCTGTGGGGAGCGCCAAGGGGCCCAGGGCAGCCACGAGTGGGAGGGGAGAGGTGTGAAGAAGCCACGCCTCTGAGGGCAACCTGGAAGCTGGGTTTGGCTGGAGAGTGGTACCTCCGACGCCGAGGAGAGGCCCTTGGAGTCTCTGTCTGTCCTGTCCCCGACCCCAACAACGTGGAGAGCCCCCTGCAGAGCTGGAGTCTATTTCCTATAATTTTTTAGGTTGGTTGGGTGGTTTCTGTGGCCTCCAGTTCGTGCCGGCCGTTGGGTCTCGCATCCTCAGTGGGCTAGACCAGCTTGCTTAAGAGGCGCGGTGGCTCACGCCTGTAATTCCAGCACTTTGGGAGGTGGCGGTGAGGGGACTGGCGAGCTGGGAGGGGACTGTGGTCAAGCTCCCTCTCGTCCCCACACCAAGCTAGAGGACAGCTCGGGTGGCGAGAAGAGCAAGCACGTGGTCCGCACCCTCGACACTCCCAGCGCAGAACGAGAACCCAAGCAGGGTGCAGGGCGCAGCCTCCACCGGCCACTGGGCCTTCCAGACGCCACGTGGGAGCGCAGAGGAGGCCCAGCGTGGTTTCCATTCCGCGAATGTCTCTGCTGCGAAAGTAGCTCCATGACGGACTGGCCAAGGGGGCGGAGTGCCGAGCGCACCTCCCAAGTGGTGGCCACCGCCCGAGCAAGGGACAGCTGCTCCCTCCCACCCCAGCAGCCCAGCCTGGTCCACAGGGTCACTGCTGGGCCGGCGACCTCGAGCTGGCTGGGCATCCCGGCCCGAGCTGTGACAAGGAGGACCCCCCATGCGCTGGGCAGAGGCCGGAGCACTGCCGGGCTGGGCACTGCCTCGATCAGATCATCACAGGCGAGGTGTCCCTGCGGAGGCGTGAGGGAGGGTCCCAGCCACAAGTCGAAATGCCGACCCCCAGAGGGGTCTCTCGCTTGGCTCGCTTGGGGCTCCGTGCCCCGAAGGCCCTGTCGTGGACCTTCTGTCCCTCGTCCAGCTCTTCTGTGACCTAAGGGGATGGGACGGGGAGTCTCAGGAGGGCCAGAGAGGGGCCTTTGCCGGGGACCCACCCGAGAGGCCACCCCTGCAGGAGCCAGACCAAGTGCCCAGGAACATGGGCATGACTGATAAGCAGCACCCTCTACAAACCAGTGTTTTATTTCCAAATAAGAAATCAATAAAAAGGCCACACTCGGTGGCTCAGCCTGCAATCCCAGCACTTTGGGAGGCCCAGGCGCGTGGATGGCCTGAGCCTGCAGGTTCGAGACCCACCAGGGCAACTTGGTGAGACCTCGTCTCTACAATAAATCAAAAAAATTAGCCAGGCGTGGTAGCACGCGCCTATAGTTCTGGCTACTTGGAAGGCTGGGGCAGAAGGATCACCAGAGCCCAGCAGGGCGAGGCTGCGGTGGCCGGGAGCGGCCACTGCACTCCAGTCTGGGTGACAGAGTGAGACTCCAGCTCAAAGAAAACCGACCATAAATAATAAATAACATTAAAAGATAGAAATACACTCATGCCTATTTCTAAAACTCATAACTCCTTTAGAGGCTTATTACAGAAGTTAAGATGTAGATTATACATTACTCGTCTGTTTCCAGTGAAACAGACACAGGACCCAGCAGAATCCCAGCTGAGTACAGGTACAATCAGCCTGGCCTCAGTGGGTTTGAGGCAGGTTATCAGTGTAGGTTAGACAGAGATAGCTGTTTCTTTTCTTTTCTTTTTAGAGTTGTGGGGTACAAATGAAGATTTGCTATATAAGTAGACCGCATGCAGGTGACGTTGGGTTTGTAACTGGCCCTGTCTCCCCTTGGTAGTGGACCAGGTACCCTTTGCATTGCCATGTACCCTTCTTCCTCCTCTAGCAGTGCCTGGCATCAAGGTCAGTTTCTTGTAGGCATTTAATTAAAATAGGGTAAGTGTTCAGACCTGACCACCCTATGGGATGGAATATGGATTTACCAGTGCAGCAAATCACAGAAACGATAGGGAATTACCCAAACACAGACATGTTCTGAGAAAAGCCTAACTTCTTAGCTCATCAAAGGTGGAGAGATGGTCATCGAAACTTGTGACCAGATACCTGCAGCCCATCCTCTTAGTTCATGGTTAGCTTAATAGTTGTTTAAAAAGTATGTAAAGCTTCTTGTCAAAAGCAAGCCCAGGTTCTCTCTCTCTCTCTCTCTCTCTCTCTCTCTCTCTCTTTTTCCCTGAGCGGAAGTCTTACTCTGTCACCCTGGATGGAGTGCAGTGGCGCACTCATGACCATCACTGCCTCCAACTGCTGGGCTCAGGTGATCCTTCCACCTGAGCCTTCCAAGTAGCTGGAACTACAGCTGCACGCCATCTTGCCCAGCTAATTTTTCTTGATGTATTGTAGAGATGAGGTCTTGCTAAGTTGCCCAGACTGGTCGCATACTCATGGGCTCAGGCAGTCCTCTCACCTCGACCTCCCAAAGTGCTGGGATTATAGGCGTGAGCCACGGCACCCGGCCTGTTCTTTCTCTTAAGACACCTACTGGGCTGCCTCTTTCTCTCTAAGAATACTTTGGATTCGCTCTGAAATTCTTTTCTGTGGCAAGTGAGAATAGCCCATGGAGCAACACACCACAGTCCACGCAGCAACAGGCTGTGTCACTAGAGCTGTGCCACTAGAGCTGTGCTGTGCTACTTGTATTGCATGTTCAAGACACCCCTTACTCCTGGGTCCTATCTCTGCAGTAGTGGAACTACTGAGTGGGAACTTAACCTGACATAGTGAAAGGTTCCCAGTTCACTTCCAGGGAGCCCATCCCAGAGCTGATGGAACAGACAGCCTCACAAACCCAATTAAGACACAAGAACAGCCGGGCTAGGTGGCTCAGCCTGTAATCCCGCGCCTTTGGGAGGCTGAGGTGAGTG
>NW_007256103.1:109134-109899 GCF_000164805.1 Carlito syrichta | reverse complement strand
GAGCGGCCACTGCACTCCAGTCTGGGCGATGGAGTGAGACTCCGACTCAAAAAAAAAAAAGAAAAGACACAAGAACCATATTGTTTGTTGAAACGAGGGGGGCAACTCCCTCGGGTCCCCTCCAGCTGGGAGCTTTTCTTCCTCTCAATAAATCCAAAAACAAAGAAAGAAACAATGGAAACCAGAACTAGAAACAAGGAAAGAGACGGGACAAGTTAGTGCACCTAGAATAGGGTACAGAAGGTGAGTGGAAAGACCGCAACTTTTGAACCCTGGGTTACACCACGTTTACCTGTCCTGTCCCACTCTCAGTTCTGTCAGCCTTTCCCACAGATGGGGACCAGAGCTGAAAGCAAGCAAGCAGGTGGACACCAGGTGCCTGGGGCCTGCACAGACGCTCTATAGGGAGCCAGTGGCATGAAAGTGCCTGGTCTAAAGGTAACTCCTTTGGGTCCCCTCCCACTGTGGGAGCTTTTCTGTCCTCTCAATAATTCCTGCTTTCTAAAAAAAAGACAATGCCTGGTCTGTAGTTATCCAGAAACATGATGAGCAACTGTGGCTTTGTCTGTGTCATAAGCAGAGGACAGGTGTGGCTAGAATGAGTGTCACAGAGGTGCGGAAGTGGAGATAGCCCAATTTACAGAACCATCATGTCTTTTTTTTTTTTTTTTTTGAGTTGGAGTCTCACTCTGTCCCCCAAACTGGAGTGCAGTGGCCGCTCCCGGCCACCGCAACCTCGACCTGCTGGGCTCCGGAGATCCTTTT
>NW_007256103.1:100540-109114 GCF_000164805.1 Carlito syrichta | reverse complement strand
ACCTCAGCCTCCCAAAGGCGCGGGATTACAGGCTGAGCCACCGAGTCCGGCTCCCATCATGTCTTTAATAAAGGACAATGCTTCCAACATAAGCCACAGAAAATTACTGAACGCTGACCAACACCAAAGAGGAATTTTGGCTTGAAAAAATTAGAGGTGGTTTAGCCTGTAATCCCAGCACTTTGGGAGGCTGAGGCAAGTGGATTGTCTTCGCCTACGGGTTCGGGACCAGCCTGAGCAACTTGGTGAGACCTCCTCTCTACAATAAATCAAAAATTAGCTATGTGTGATAGTGCACACCTGTAGTTCTGGCCACTTGAAAGGATGAGGTGGAAGGATCGACGGAGCCCAGCAGGTCAATGCTGGGGTGGCCATAAGTAGCGTGCCATTAAAAAAAAAAAAAGTCCGCCTTTGGGAGGCTAAGGTGAGTGAATTGCCTGAGCCCGCAGGTTCGAGACCCGCCTGGGCAGGCGAGATCTCCTCTCTACAATAAATCAAAAAATCAACCGGGCGTGGTAGCGCATGCCTGTAATTCCGGCTACTCGGAAGGCCGAGGCGGAAGGATCACCGGAGCCCAGCAGGTCGAGGCTGTGGTGGCCGGGAGCGGCCACTGCACTCCAGTCTGGGTGACAGAGTGAGACTCCAACTAAAAAAAAAGTCCAACTCAAAACAACAACAACAACAACAACAACAAAGAATATCTATACCTTCTTGCTTCTGTCTTCCATTTGCTTGAAAAACCATTTTTCAGCCCCCAACTTTGAGTCTGTGGGTGTCCTTTGCAGGGAGATGAGTTTCCTGGAGGCAGCAGACTGTTGGATTTTGCTTGTTTATCCAGCTTGCCACTCTGTCTCTTCAGTGGTGCATTTAGTCCATTCACATTCAAATTGATTATTGAAATGTGAGAGTTTATCCCTGTCATAGGGCTCTTAGGGGGTTGCTTAGTTTCCTTTTTACTTGTGTATTGATATATGTGTGTATTTTCTTTTTTGGGTCAGAGTGTCATTCTGTCACCCAGGCTGGAGTGCAGTGGCATGCTGTCAGCCACTGCAGCCTTGACCTGCTGGGTTCAGGTGATTCTGCCTCAGTCTTCCAAGTAGCTGGAACCACAGGTGTGCACCACCATGCCCAGCAAATATTTTTTATGTATTGTAGAAATGAGTTCTTGCCAAGTTGTCTGGGCTGGTCTCAAATCCTTAGACTCAGGCAGTCCTCTCACCTTCACCTCCCAAACTGCTGGGATTACAGGTGTGAGCCACCTCGCCTGGCATATGTGTGTATTTTCATTATTGTGAATGCTCTGTATGTTGTTAACTCTGTGCCTGCCTGTACTTTTGTGATGGGTATGACCATTTTTTTTTTTTTCTGTGTTCAACACCTTCTTAAGCTTAAGTGTCTCTTGAAGGGCTAGTCTGGAGGTGGCATCTTTTCTTAAAGACTGAGTGTCTGGAAAGAATTTTAATTATCCATCACTGGTGAAGTTTAGCTTGGCAGGGTAGGAAATTCTTAGCTGGAATTGTTTGTCTTTAAGGACATTAAAAATTGGACTCCAGTCCCTTCTTCTGGTTCTTATCCTGGGATGCAAATAACTCTGGAGAGATTCTGATGGGTCTTCCCCAGCAGGTAGTCTGACCTTTCTTTCTCTCTTGTTGCCTATAGGATTTTTTCTTTCATGCTTACTTTGTGGAGGCGAATTACTATGTACCTTGGGGCTGGTCTTCTCATGTGATACCTTGTGAGGGTTCTCTGAATCTCTTGTGCTTGAATGGCCGCCTCTCTAGTAAGATGTGGGAAGTTTTCTTAGATGACATCATGACATGTTTGTTCCATTGTGTTCTCAGTTTGCCTTTCTGCTTCAGGGATACCAGTCAGGTGTAGATTTGTCTTCTTGACATAACTCCACATCTCTCAGAGGCTTTGCTCTGTCTTTTTGAGTTTTTTTTCTATGTTTTTGACAGACTGGGTTAATTCCATATTTTGTTCTTCAAGCTCTGGGATTCTTTCCTCTGCCTGGTTTTCCTGCCCCTGATGCTTGTTACTGTGTTTCTAATTTCTAGGATGAAGTTCTTCATTTCCATTCTTTCAGAATGGGCTTGTCTTTTTAATTTTTTTCAAGTCGGAGTCTCACTCTGTTGCCCAGACTGGAGTGCAGTGGCCGCTCCTGGCCACCACAGCCTCGACCTGCTGGGGTCCGGCGATCCTTCCACCTCAGCCTTTCAAGGAGCTGGAACTACAGGCACGCGCTACCACGCCCGGCTGAATTTTGATTTATTGTAGAGATGAGGTCTCGCCAAGTTGCCCAGGCGGATCTCGAACCCGTGGGCTCAGGCCATCCACTCACCTCCGCCCCCCAAAGGCGCGGGATTACAGGCTGAGCCACCGAGCCCGGCTTGGGCTTGTCTTAAATTGTCCAACTTTACTTTTACTTCCTGTATGACTTTGGTGAGTTTCGCTTGTAGATTCCCTTGGTTCTCTCTTTTCATTTTAGCCATCCTGTCTCTGATTTCTATGACCGTCATCTGGGGCAAAATGTTCTGGGGCATTTCGATTGTTTCTGCTCTGATAGCTGCTTGTTCAGGTGCTATCTCATTAGGACTCTGAGAATTGTTTATATTTTTTCAATGATTTTTCCTCATTTGTGACAGAGCTTGCTTCCCTCGCTATAACTCTGCATGGGTTTTGTTGCTCTCAAGCTAGTCAGTGACCCTCTGTTCTAGAATCCTTTCTGTGGTTTAACATAGATCACTCAGTGAGAGGAGGGGCATTCACTTCTGCTCCGTGCTCCACCTTGCGGCCGGTATCTCTACTGAAGATTTTCTCTCCCACTGTTAATGCAGTCAGGTTAGTTTTCCGCCCATGCTGCTAGTACTCTGCGGAGAGCAGGTGGGGAGATGGGTCCCCCCATCTGCCATCTGTGGTTTTCGGCCCAGAAGCCTTCCCACTGAAAAGCCTTCAGGGACCTTTTGTGTCCCTCCTTCCCTGTTCAAGTCCACACCCCGCTCTTGAAAAAGAGCATGCTCCCTGCCATGAACCAGACCAGAAAGAATCACCTCCAAGCCTTGTGTGCCTCGTGGGATGGGGGATAGGTATAGGCACACAAGGCTTGGAGGTGATTCCTTCTGGTCTGGTTGGGAAGATAGCTATTGATTGCTGGTGGTAGGTACCAGCCAGGTTCACTCTGCAGGTGAGCTTTCCCTGCCTGGGAGCCTGTCAAGGGCTTCACTGGCAGAAGTCACGCTCATGTCAGCTGACCTGGTGCAACTTTTTGTTCCCTGTTCCACTTGGGCTCTGGCTGCCTGCTGCTGTGTCCTGGCCAGTGCTCCTGCCATGTGGGACCAACAACTCATGCACAGTTGGGAGGAGGGGAGCCAACTCGAAGCATCTTAGGATCACTCACCCACTCTCGTTCACCTGGCAAGTCTTTGGTTCTTGTGCAAGCCTGGTGCACAGTGGGGGATGGGGTGCCTGGATTGAAACGTCTTCTGTCACTTTCTGATCTCTGTGTGTTCAAAGAGACCTCTGCTGGGTGCAGGGTGCTTCACCCATCCAAAAGAGTTTGGGGTGTCTCTGCCTATCAGCTGCTGGGTCCCTATTCTTTGCCTTGCTTGGGAAAAGAGCTACCACCAGTCTGCTGCTCCCCAGTGGCCATCTTGAATCTCTCTTCTCTGTGTATATTTTAAATGGATTCAATAAAATGGGTCTATCAAGCTTCTCAATGTAGCTTATGAGCTTTTCAGTTTGGTCACCTCTGGGATAGCCTGGCTGGTAATGTAATGGGAGACTACCATGGCATTAGATAAATTCACTTTATCTAGGAGTGATTTACACTTTGCCAGTTATGTGAAAAGTAGAGTGTAGAAAACTGAGCTAAATGGCACCATATTTGGAATGTATTGCAGTGATATCTTAGCATTTCCTCTAGATTGGCACTCAGGGACGCTGCCTGTCTATCCCGTCTCTTATCTGGTTCTTATACTGGGATGCCTCTCTCCGATGTGTTTCAGGTGGATTTTCTGAGAATATCAGCCCAACATCCTGGGCACACCGAACACTGACGTCACTGTGTGTCAGAAACTATAACAAAGGGTAGATGCATCCTGGAGCTTCCACTATGGTAGACAGAAAGGGCTCCAGGGATGGCTGTGAAGTGCCTCTCCTGGAAGATCTTATCAGATAACATGTTCACATTGTAGGACATCTGATGACCTCTGGCAGGGGCCAGAGAGAGCCACCTAAGAGCTGGCTTTCCTGAGTTTCTGGAATAAGACGCTGAGCCGATCAGAAAAATATAAGACAATGAAACAAAAGACTGTGCATATTCCCAGTGCCCTGATTTATCTGAGCATATTCTGTTTTTTTATTATAAGACTCCACTTACAATAATTTTGCTCAGAAACAGATGAAGAGATACAAGAAATAAATTTCCTTCAGGAAAGATGGATATGAAAAGAGAGAGGTGCAGCCTGAGGAATATAGTGAGACCCCTTCTCTACAAAAAAATTCTTAAAAATTAACTGAGTGTGGTAGAATGCGCCTGTTGTCCCCGCAACTCAGGAGGTTGAGGCAGAAGGATCACCTGAGCCCAGGAGTTAAAGGCTGCAGTGAGCTATCATAGCACCACTGCAGTCCAGCCTCGATCACAGAATGATCCTGTTTTAAAAAAAAAAGAAGAGAGACGATCCACTTTGCTGGAACACCAGACCTCTTTAATAAGTCTTACAAACAAAAGTCTTGAAATCAAGGAAACTAACCTGTCTTACACATGCAACATATACACAAACAGACTTTAACACAATGATTTACAAGTATTATTGTTATCAACTAAGACACTGCACTTAATGAAAACCCACAAAGAGAGTAATATTACTCTCCATTTTCTTACTGTAACCAATGTCTCATTCTAGAACTTAGCAACAAATAATTAGGAAGCAAATGTTTAAAATACCATTTAAAATAACATGAAAGATATTCTATAGTCATAGAATATGTTTGTTTTGAACTTCATTTAAGCCCAGAGAAGACAAAGGTACAAATGCTCCCCCAACATCCTGCCAGGGCCACAGCTGACTGTCTCTGGAACTCCAGGTCCTTGGCCAGCATGCCTTCGTGTCTCATCATCTGGAGATATCTAGGAGGAGGTCATTTGTCCGTTAAAATAAAAGCTGCGATGAATAGACTTTGCAGTCATTAGTAGCTCGGAGTAAAGGAAATGTGTGTGATGCATACTTTTAAAAGTCTCTTCTACCTAAGTATTTGGTGAATTCTCCACGGAGAAGCTCTTCCATCCTTAACTCTCTTGTGCAGGTGAACAGGAACAAGTCCATTAACTCTAGAGGCATATCTTAACCATTATCTGAAAGAAAAAAAAAGCCAAGTCTGAAAGTTAAAATAATGAATAAGTCACACAACTGGGTGCTCTGTCTTAACGAAGCTAAACATTCACAGAGCATTTGGAAATAACCAGTTGGTCCACTGGAACCTTCGATTTTCTTTTTCTTTTTCTTTTTTTTTTGAGTTGGAGTCTCACTCTGTCGCCCAGGCTGGAGTGCAGTGGCACACTCATGGCCACCTCAGCCTCAATCTGCTGGTCTCAGGTGATCCTTCTGCTTCAGCCTTCCAAGTAACTGGAACTACAGGTACGCACAACCATGCCCAGTTAATTTTTTTTTTTTTTTTTGAGTTAGAGTCTCACACTGTCGCCCAGACTCCTGTGCAGTGGCACGCTCCTGGCCACCGCAGCCGCAACCTGCTGGGCTCCGGCGATCACTCTCCTCAGCCTTCCAAGTAGCTGGAACTACAGGCGCGTGATACCACGTCCAGCTAGTTTTTGATTTATTGTAGAGACGAGGTCTCACCAAGTTCCCCGGGCGGGTCTCGAACCCACAGGCTCAGGCAATCCACTCATCTCGGCCTCCCAAAGTGCTGGGATTATAGGCTGAGCCACTGAGCCCAGCCAATGTTTTAAAAAATTTATTGTAGAGATGAGGTATCGCCAAATTGCCCAGGCTGTCTCAAACCTGCAGGCTCAGGCAATCCTCTCATCTGGCCTCCCAAAGTGCTGGGATTATAGGCGTGAGCCACTGCATCCGGCAAACTTTCATTTGTCATTCAGGTATTTTGCAATCATATAGCTCTCTCTATGTATGTTGTCCTATTCATATATTTGTATATATGATACATATCTTATATAAAAGCTTTTATACCGAGATAAATGTGTGTTGTGAAAAAAGACAGACTATCATTTTTGTGAATTAAAATCCTACCAGGCTGGGCGTGGCAACTCACCCTATACTGCCAGCACTTTAGGAGGCAAAAGCAGGAGGATTGCTGGAGACCAGGAATTGAGACCAGCCTGGCCAACATAATGAGATCCTGTCTTTTCAAAACATAAAAACAGTAGCTAGGCAGGGTGGCACGGGCCTGTAGTCCTAGCTTCTTGGGAGGTTGAGGCTGAAGGATTGCTTAAGCCCAGGAGTTGGAAGTTACAGTGAGCAGTGATCGCACCACTGCATTTCAGCCTGGTGACAGATCCAGACTCTCTCTCTCAAAAAAAAAAATCTTACCACCAGACTTACCTTCAGCACCCTAAGTCAAGTGGCTTAGTGTTGGGAAATCTTAGCCCATTGCTTCCATCTTCTTTTTCTTCTTGACCAGCAGAGGAAGAATGTGCCTTGTGGCTTCATTGCTAGAATATGTACTTGTTAGGGCAATTTTGTGTGAAATATCTTTATTATCAGTTGACCTTTGGATTTTCACTCTGAAATGATTCTATCACAAAGCAAATATTTAAATTTGTAATTAGTAATAATCTAATTAATAAAGCTTATCTTAAATGTGAAATGGAGTGATTTTACAATTGTAGGAAATGTGCTATTATTTGAGGAGTAAGGAATAAATTGCCCATGAATCAAAACATTGCAGCACAACCTCAGGAACAAACAGCCGAGTGAACTACTGGGAGGACCATCGAGCCCAGAAGTTGCTGCTCCATTGATCACACAGGAGAGGGATGGTCCTCCAGTCTGGTTTGGCTGCTCTCTGTTTCCTAACCCAGCTCTGATCACAGCGCCTCATGTGTTCCTGGGGTCAGAAAAGTCAATTAGGTCCCAGAGAAAGCCTGGACACTTTAGGACACCGTAGCGGTGGAACAGGCCAGCGACTCCCTGTGTGAAGGGAGTACACCTAGAACCCCTCAGGAAAAAGATACTCAGTGCATGAAGACAACGCTTAGGGCTGTCTGGAAGTTACGGTGCAGCCACAGGGCTTTGTATTCAACAGGACTTGTTTCGTGGCCCTGGCACTATTTGCTGACTCATTCCTACAACACCCGAAGACGCATTTCTCCTCCGGGAACTGACAGGGCAGTGGGTTTGGGGGATTTTTCTTGGTGTGAGGTAGGGTGAGGGGAACACATTCCTTAGCCACAGTGATTTTTCTCTCTAGAGCTTCCTGTTTCTTGTTCGGTAGCAGGGGTCCAGGCATGGGCAAGTGTCATTGACGTGTTAATTCTCGGACCACACAATCTCCCAGACAAGGAGCATCTGCTAACCACATTCACCACTTTTTCTGTACCCACATACCATTCTGTTTGACCCAGAGGATGTTTACACTAACTGTGTGCTGGAGCCAGCTTCTATTGGCTTGCAAGAGTCCGTTGAGAAATTTACAGAAAATTTGCAAACTGACTTTTAAACCTATTCATTATTAAAAATTAAATTATATGCTGAAAGGACATAACATGGATTTGATATACCCAAAGAGCAGCCATTTTAACATTGCCTAGATCTGTCTTGTTTCTCTAGCAGTTCACTTTAATTTACCCTAGACTACTCTTTAATCCACTAGCCAAGGACAGAACCAGTTTTTAAGAGGTAGCTATTGATAACTGTTTTACAACCCCTCCCCGGCATGTTTTGTACTAATTTGCTTTTCTATTTTGTCTCCACCCATAAGACCCAATTAACCCAATCAGCCCTTTCTGACCTTCATGACACAAATAGACCCTACCACGGTGGCAGCAATCATGTGACTAATCCACCCTTCTGCCTGTTGTCTATCACCTGACATCAGCACCTGCACTTACCTGCCCCTTTGTGATGACGTAGAGCAGACCACCACCCAACCACCTTTATGACCTTCCCCCATCAAAGGGAGGGATTAAAGGCATTCAACCTCCAGCAGCCAGCAGCCACTGCTTTGTTAAACTCTGGTGTGTCCGTGTGGCTCTTTGAGCGACGGCCACCATGTTTCCTAGCTTTGGCCCCCTCCCCTATCTTGGGGAGGTGACTGTCTTTCTCTCTCTCTTTCTATCTCCTCTGGAGGTTCCACCAAGATCCCTCTACTGGGATTTTGGTACTTAACATATGCATTTATCATTAAATATGGTATTAAAATATAAAAGTAGTAAATACTCGAAACAGTATTCTTCATTATTTTGTTACAGTCTGAGTAAATGCTCAGCGGCTGTCTCCTGACACCAATAAATTGGGAGGCAGGGAATTGGCAGAAAGAAGTTTTTTTGTTTTGTTTTGTTTTGTTTTGAGTTGGAGTCTCACTCTGTCACCCAGACTGGAG
>NW_007256103.1:75071-100365 GCF_000164805.1 Carlito syrichta | reverse complement strand
TCTCACCAAGTTGCCCAGGCGGGTCTCGAACCCATGGGCTCAGGCAATCCGCTCACCTCAGCCTCCCAAGGCGCGGGATTACAGGCTGAGCCACCGAGCCCAGCGGCAGAAAGAAGTTTATGTCAGAATTCAGGGAGACAGAACCTTGTATTTCTGGACCTGGTCTGCTCGTCTCTTAGGTGTCACAGTCCATTTTTATAAGTTTAGGGTTGCTGTTACCTATACATTGACTGCATGACTGGCAGAACATTGTATGTAACTCAAGTTATAGCGCATTTTGTTAACACAGTGGTCCACATCTCTTGGCACCACCTACTAAAAGGTAGCTCACGGACCTATCAGTAACACCAAATTGAAGTGTTGAATAAACTTGCCATAGAGTAAGGGAGTTAACAGAACCTATTACAAAGTAAAACATTATTCACTACGTCATATTGTTGATTAGTAGTTATAAACACGCAAAAAGTTATATAAATTACAAGGCTTATGGTTACATGGGTACTATATTTTCAAAACTATGACCACTGATAAAAGGGAGTGAACAGGGATTCATTTCTGTCAGTTGAGAGAGTGCAGTCTGCAGGGGGTTAAGGGTTCTTTGAAGTGACTTAATAGGGAATATATAGGAGATAAGGGAATAAGCTTTCTTTGCTAATTCTCAGGAACGTAGGTGCGCACAGGCCCGCTTGAACACGTTATGCCTTGCTTTAAGGGTTGTGGCGTATGGACAGACAATAATGGTTTCCATTCAAGCTTACTGTTTTGTTTTGTTTTGTTTTGTTTGAGTCGGAGTCTCACTCTGTCGCCCAGACTGGAGTGCAGTGGCCGCTCCCGGCCACCGCTGCCTCGACGATCCGGCAATCCTTCCGCCTCAGCCTTCCAAGTAGCTGGAACTACAGGCGCGCACTACCACGCCCGGTTAATTTTTGATTCATTGTAGAGATGAGGTCTCGCCAAGTTGCCGGGGCGGGTCTCGAACCCGCGGGCTCAGGCAATCCACTCACCTCGGCCTCCCAAAGCGCGGGTTGACAGGCTGAGCCACCGAGCCCGGCTAAGTTTACTGTTTTTTATTCTCATATTTGCTCTGAGGCGATCTGCATCTGCTGTGTTTCTGTGGTGGGAATACAATACAACACAGCAGACGTCCCTTCCCAACTCAGTTCCGTGATCAGTGACCTCACACTGGTAATCTGAAATTGGCCACGGTGGGAGGATTTACACCATGGAAAGCAGCAAGCATAACACATCGGGGTTTCTTTGGTTTTGTTTGTCCCAAGAACCTCTGTTACACGTTTACAATCTCTTGCGGAACCAGAGTGGGATGAACAGCAGTGAATGGCCGAGGACACTCCCAGCAGGAAAGACACTCCCAGCTAGAGGTCACAAAGGGCATGAGGCAGGGCCAGTCTGAGACCTTTGGAGGAGTGAGTACTGCCCAGGGATCAAAGACAACTACTGAAAACCTCCTAGTAGGTGCAGCTGAATGATACCGACTCGCGCCTCCACCCCTGCTGCAGGAACAAGAAACAGGAATCTCTAGCGAGAAAGATCGCCACGGCTAAGGGAAGTGTTCCCCTAACTCTACCCCGCAGTCCCAGAAAGTTCTCCCACCTCCACTGATCCATCTACACCGGGGGGAAGAGGACTGAGAAGGAATGGCTGAGGATGGTGTGGGTAAGTGTACCACAGGCTGTCCTTGGGCAGAAGCCTCCACCAGGGAGGCCGTCTGAGTGTTTTCTCTTAATTCTCTTACCTCAGCCCCAGGCCCTCTCAGCAACTCATGGAAGCACCATTGCCAGCCAGCACTTGGGCAAAGACTATTCATTTGCTAGGGCTGCAGTAACCATACACCACAGACAGGGCCTGGCTCGCACAACAGACATGCATTTTCTCACAATTCTGAAGGGTGGACGTTTGAGATCAAGGTGTTGGAAGGGTTGGTTTTTCTGAGAGTCTTTCTCTTTGGCTTGTAGAAGGCTGTTTCCTCCGTGCATGGACTTCCCTCTGTGCTTGTTTGAGTCCTACTCACAGTGGATTAGAGCCTGTCTCATGACCTCATTTTAACTTAATCACCCTTTAATGACTCTGTCTCCAAAGGCAGACTCAGGTACTAGGGATTAGGACTCAAACATATGAACTTTGAGGCAGGACACAATTCAGCTAAAAACAGCTAGGAGTGTCTGCGGAGGCTCTGGAGGCAGAGGTGAGATCCTGGGAGACAGACGGAGGCAGCCAGCCTTGGGACAGAGGAACTGAGGAAATTCGTGCTCCTTAGGGTAGGCACTGGGTCTGACTAGCCTTTGTTTCCCCTGCGTCTAGCACTTTGATTGGTATCTAATAGACTTTCAACAAAATATGTCTTGCTGAGCACAGTGGTTTGTGTCTATGATCCCAGCTACTCAGGAGGCAGAGGTGAGGGGATCATTTGAGGCCGGGAGTTGGAGACCAGCCTGGGCAACATGGCGAGACCCTATCTCTAAACAAAATAATGATAAAAATAGGGCAACCCTCTTTCAGGTTCTCTTTTGCCGTGGGAGCGTTTCTGTCTTCTGAATAACCTCCCGATTTTTTACCAAAATAATAATAATAATAAGCTGGGCTCGGTGGCTCAGCCTGTAATTCTGCATTTTGGGAGGCTGAGGTGAGTGGATTGCCTGAGCTCGCAGGTTCAAGACCCACCTGGGCAACTTGGCAAGACCTCATCTCTACAATAAAAAAAAAATCAAAAATCAGCCGGGCGTGGTAGCGTGTGCCTGTAATTCCAGCTCCTTGGAAGGCTGGGGCAGAAGGACCGCCAGAGCCCAGCAGGTCGAGGCTGCGGTGGCCGGGAGCGGCCACTGCCCTCCAGTCTGGGCGACAGATTGAGACTCCAACTCAAATAATAATAATAATAATAATAATAATATTTCTGGAATGAATGCATGAGTGAGCAATGTTGCTAGAAGAAGAAAAAAATCTCCTTCTCAGGACTTTTTCTAAGAACAGGTGAGAGTCCTAGTTTTACTTGAGGACAAGTAAGGGTTTTCTTTATTTCCTTTGAGGTTGTTTCTCTTTGGACCAGGCAGGTGAGGCCTTCATTTTGGCCTCCAACTATACAGGATCGCTATCTGCATGAAGTTCCCCAGAATCGGGGCCCAAAACTGAGAGTTGCCCAAAGACCCAGGGGCTATACACCGACTGGAAGGAAAAAAATGTATTGGTGCCAAACTATAGAGAAAAAAATATTGCAAAGTCAATATTAATACACTTGATGAAACTAATAGCTAAGCCTATGTGTTGTCATTTGTTATTTACTTCCATGTTATACTGGATTTGGGAAAGGGGTGCATTTCTCTTTTTCGTTTTTTTTTTGAGTCGGGGTCTCACTCTGTCACCCAGACTGAAGTGCAATGGCCGCTCCCGGCCACCGCAGCCTCCACCTGCTGGGCTCTGGCGATCCTTCCGCCTCAGCCTTCCAAGTAGCTGGAACTACAGGCATGCACTTCCATGCCCGGCTGATTTTTGATTTATTGTAGAGATGAGGACTCGCCAAGTTGCCCCAGCGGGTCTCGAGCCCGCGGGCTCAGGCAATCCACTCACCTCAACCTCCCAAGGCGCGGGATTACAGGCTGAGCCACCCAGCCCGGCTAGGGGTGCATTTCTGAATGTGCAATGTTTTAGGTAGCAGGTGTTTCACAAGTAAGGGAGCCTCTTAGAATAGCCTCTAACCATAAGAAGGAAGTCCTGATGGGGTAATATAACCATCCCCTCACCCTCTTGTATGGCAGGCTCATGGAGAGCAGAAAGCTGTCATCCCAGCAATTGGCCACAAAAGCTTGAGCAAAGCTGCTTGTCAAGTAAAAGATGCAGTAACTGTTTTAGATGAGAAACTCTTTTGTAAATGTTTCTGGTTGGTCCCCTTTCCCACCAGGCATAGATGACAGCTGATCTGTGAGTCAGTATAAAGGAGCTGAGGGCATTTTTTCCTAAGAGTGGTTTTGGAACTTGGCTGGGTTGTTAGGGGAGGGACACGAAGAGGGAATGGTTCGGAAAAAGACAAACATGTGTTTTTCTTTGTTCCCAGAAAGAGCACAATGTGAGGAACAGTTGGGTGTGGCTTAGCTATGGCAATGATCCTGGGCCCTAATATTCTGACACTGTGCCTAGCTGTAATAATTAACCCGAAAGGATTCTGGAAAAAAAAAAAAGCCATTCTGTGCTGCATGGAATCATACGTAAAATAGGCTTGCTCTGAGCAAAGAAGCATCAATATCTATTACTTAGAAACAGATGAGAAGGCAAATCGGCAGCTGCTAGACAACCGTCCGACACAGCCCCACTCCATTGTGTTCTGTGCCTCCAGATTTTTTTTAATGGGCCAAAGTCTTCTCCCTCTTGCATCCAGTAATTGTCAGTGAGTTCAATGTTACCTTTCCATGACAACAACGAATCAACTGCAGGATCATGGCTAATAAACTGATATAAAACAACTCATGAAGACATAACCTTTAAGCACGTGAGTTAACAATAAGCAATTTAACATGCTGCACAAACGGCTCTGAAGCCCAAGCTCACAGTCAAGCTCGCTGTGGCTTTCTCCGGGCAAATCCAGGCATATGGTCCCATAATGGAGCATAAATTTACAGCAACAGAGATGTACGAGGGAGATTCAAGCTTCATCTGTAAGGACATACTGTGTGGCAAAAAACAACAGTTATTGTATTTCCTGCTTTGTATTATAATGAGAAACTCAATTCCTTTCGATAGAGTGTGGGCTCCCTCTGCTGCTGGCAGAAGGCACCAAGACGCCGGGCTTTCGGTGGCACCTCAGAGACCTGAAGAGAAAAGGTGGCCTGTCCTGGGACGAGAAAGATGGGGCTGAATAGTGCAGAGGGACCGACTGGCTCACAGATCCTACCCCTGTGGCCGCTGGGACTATTCGTGCTGCTGCTACAAAAAGAAGCAGGAAGCAGAAGTCGTGGGAAAACACAAAGAAAGCACAGGAAGTGCGGTCCAGACCACCTGTGCTCATCCTGAAACACATCACAGAAGCAGGGCTGAGCAGCAGCCCATCCAGAGGGGCTTTTCTTTCTTTCTTTCCTTCCTTCCTTCCTTCCTTCCTTCCTTCCTTCCTTCCTTCCTTCCTTCCTTCCTTCCTTCCTTCCTTCCTTCCTTCCTTCCTTCCTCCTTCCCTCCCTCCCTTCTTCCTTCCTCACAGCCACTGTGGAAATTCTGGCCCCATTTCAGAACTCTGCCAACAGTGCTGCTGGTTCTCCGGGTTGTGCCTTGTCCATGGACAACCCAGGAGCTGACCCGTCTGGTGCAGCACCCAGAACTTTTCTACCTTCCTACATCAGAAAGGCGGCGCTTCCCAACAAACCTGGCCATGCCCTCCCTGGCCTCCCACCTGCAGGTCCACTTCGACAGTTGTTTCTTCTCAGCAGCAGGACATCTTAATATGGCCATCGTGAGACAGAAACATTTTAATGCCACAACTTTGATGTGTTCATTTTGGTCAAACCAAAAAATAACCACTCAAGCTCCAGCTGTTTGTATTCCCCAGATATAGGTGAGAGATCGCAAACTCCAACCCCTGGAGATAGACTGGGTCTTCGGGGATGTGAGGCTCATTGTGTGGGCCAAACACCACACTCTGAAACTCTCTCCTCTCAGAGAGAACCACCATCTATCATCCTAAGCCAAGCACCCAGTTCATTCACTGATAATTTTGTTCTTTGCATGCTCAGTATCGCAAATTCTCCAGTTTCTCTTTTAAAGTCTTACTGACCCATACTTTCAATTAGTCAGTTAAAGTACATTGTGTGTGTGTGTGTGTGTGTGTGTGTGTGTGTGTGTGTGTGTGAGAGAGACATCGTGGTGATGCTAACCTATTTTACTGGGTATATATCAGTCAGTCAGGGGGAGAGGGGGTCTTTGCTAGTTCTCTGGGTGATATGTGGTTACCTATTTCACCAGCAGCTTGCATAGAAAAATGTCCAATTACTTTTCTGATGGTGCTCTTGGTAATACATATTTGTATTTCATATTGTTAAGCTCAACACTCCTAGCATTTGTTTGTCTGTTCATTTGGCTAGAAAGCCGCCGCCACAATCATCCAGATGAAAGAACAAGGTAGTCGGTGGGGAGGGGCCGGGGCCTGGAGAGGTGCTGGAGAGAGAGGGGACAGGATGATCAGGTGAGTTGAATGTGGAGTAAGAGAAAGAGAGGAGCCAAGTTCAAGATCTTTGGTGTGCAAATAAAATGCCTGTTTTTTGACCTGGCTGCAAGGTAGTGTCAGTTACCTAGATGGGGAATGGTGGAGGGCACAGGTTCTGGAGGCGAAGTCTAGAACTTGTTCCAGGCTTGTTGTTGAGTCTCACGTGCCTCTTAGACATCTTGGTGGAGGTGCTGAGTGGGCAGGCAGATGTCCCAGCGCTGGGTTCCAAGGGAGGGTGGGCCCGGAGGCAGGATCCGACTCCCCAGCGTACAGATGGCACTGGAAGAGGCTGGCAGGGAGTGAGTACAGACAGCCCGGGCAGAACCCCGGTGGCAGCAGTGACGTCCTGCACAGAGTCAGGAGGAGGGTCCCAGGCAGATGAAACAAACGAGAAGCCACTGCTGCAAGAGGAAACCAGGAAGCCAGGGGCAAGTATTTCAAGGATGAATAAGAGATTAAGATGTTGTCGATTGCTTGGAATTACACAGTGACCTTGAACAGAGCAGTTTCAGAAAATCCTGATGGGAGTGGGTTCAACAAAACCTGAGAGGTGAAAAGCAGAGACGGCAAGTATAAACTACTCTTTTCAGGAGTTTTGCTGTAAGGAGGGCAGAAAAACAGGACAATTGTAGGAGGGGCTTGCAATGTCAAGGGAGGTTTCTGTTTTGTTTCTTTTTCATTGTGGTGAAACAGACATAACATAAAATTCACTCTCTCAGCCATTTAAAAATGTACAATTCAGTTGTGCTTAATACCTTCATATTCTTGTGCAGCCAATCTCCAAAACTCTTTCATCTTGGAAAATGTGGACACTATACTCATTAAACAGCAACTATCACTCCCTTCTCCCATCCAGCCCCTGGCAGCCACCATTCCGCTCTCTGTCTCTATGAACTTGAGTGTTCTAGTATATTTGTCTGCTAGGACCACCATTACAAATTACTACAGGCTGGGTTGCTTAAACAACAGAAGTGTATTTTTCTCATAGCTCTGGAGCCTGGAAGTCCGAGAGCAAGGTATAAGCAGGGCTGGTTTCTTCTGAGACTTCTCTCCGCAAATGTCTGACTTCTCACGGTGCCATCATGCAGCCTTTTCTCTGTGTGCACTCATCCTTGGTGTCTCTTTCCCTTTTTATAGGGATACCAGTCATAGTGGATCCGGGCTTCACTCTTCGGACCTCATTCAGCTTCAATTATCTCTTTAAAATCTCCATCTCAGCCAGGCTCATTGACTCAGCCTGTCATCCCGCGCTTTGGGAGGCGGAGGTGAGTGAATTGCCTGAGCTCGCGGGTTTGGGACCCGCCTGGGCAACTTGGCGAGATCTCATCTCTACAATAAATCAAAAAATTAGCAGGGCGTGGTAGTACATGCGTGTAGTTCCAGCTCCTCGGAAGGCTGAGGCGGAAGGATCGCCGGAGCCCAGCAGGTCCAGGCTGTGGTGGCCGGGAGTGGCCACTGCACTCCAGTCTGGGTGACAGAGGGAGACTCCAACTCAAAAAATTAAAAAATTAAAAAAATAAAATCTCCATCTCCAAATACTCACATTAGGGGGTTAGGGATTCAACATATATTTGGGGGTGGGGTATGAATAATTTAGTCCGTAACATCTAGGTACCTGTATTAGTAGAATCATACAGTATTTGTCCTTTTGTGACTGTCACTAAGCATATGTCTTCAAGGTTCATCAATGTTGTAACAGATGCCAGAATTTGCTTCCTTCTTAAGGCTTGGATACGTATATACCACATGGTATGTATATACCACCTCTTGTTTATCCATTAATCTGCCAATAGACACTTGGGTTATTTCTACCTTTTGGTTATTGTGAGTAATGCAGCTATGAACATGAGTGTACAAATGGCTCATCAAGATCCTGCTTTTGACTATTTTGGCATACACCAGAAATAGAATTGCTGGATCTACGGTAATTCTGTGTTTATTTCTTTGAGGAACCATCAAGCTATTTTCCATAGTGACTGCACTATTTTGCATTCCCACCAACAGACCACAAGAGTTCTAGTTTCTCCATATCTTTGCCAACATTTGTTTATGGTTTTTTGTTTTGTTTTGTTTTCTAGTAGCTATTTTAATGAGTGTGATCTGGTGTCTCGTAGTTTTGATTTGCCTTTCCTTAATGATTACTGATATTGAGTATCTTTTCAAGTGCTTATTGGCCATTTATATATCTTCTTTTTTTTTTTTTTTTTTTTTTTTTGAGTTGGAGTCTCACTCCGTTGCTCAGGCTGGAGTTTAGTGGCACATTCACAGCCACCCCAATGTCGACCTGCTGGGCTCTGGCAATGCTTCCACTTCAGCCTTCCAAGTAGCTGGAACTACAGGAGCATGCTACCACACTTGGCTAATTTTTTTTTAATTGTAGAGACAAGGTCTCACCATGTTGCCCAGACTGGTCTCAAACCTGCAGGCTCAAGCAATTCTCTTGCCTTAGCCTCCCAAATTGCTGGGATTACAGGCTTGAGCCACTGCATCCGACTATATATCTTCTTTAGAGAAATGTCTATTCAAATCATTTCCTGATTTTTGAATCTGGCTGTTTGTTTCTTGGTTGTTGAATGGTTCTTTATAACTATATTCAGAATCCTGGTATCAGTCCTCCTATATACTGCAAGATACATGACTTGCAAACATTCTCCCATTCCATAGGTTGCCTTTTCATTCTGCTGATTGTGTATCTTAATGCACAGAAGTTTTTAATTTTGAGAAAGTCCAATTTATCTATTTTTACTTTTTAAAAGAACTTTTATTGTGTATATACTTAAGGTATACAGCATGATATTATATGATACATACCTAGTAAAATGGCTACTATAAGCCAGGCTCAGTGGCTCAGCCTGTAATCCCATGCTTTGGGAGGCTGAGGTGAGTGGATTGCCTGAGCCCGCGGGCTCGAGGCCTGCCTGGGCAACTTGGCGAGACCTCATTTCTACAATAAATCAAAAATTAGCCGGGCCTGGTAGCGCACGGCTGTAGTTCCAAATACTTGGAAGGCTGAGGCGAAAGGATCTCCAGAACCCATTAGGTCGAGGCTGTGGTGGCCGGGAGCGACCACTGCACTCCAGGCTGGGCGACAGAGACTCCAACTCAAAAAAAAAAAATGACTATTATAGTGGAACAAACTAACATACCCATCATCTCGCATGCTACCCATTTCCCTCTCCATGCCGAGAGCAGCTAGAATTGTAGTGGCCGAAAGTTCAATCCGAGAGACCACCAAGAGCCAATTCCGATGAAAGTTCAAGAGGGTCTTTATTTGCAAGCTTGAGCCTGGACCTCTGTCGACAACTGACACAGCGGAGTACACCCAGAGGCCCTGATTTCCTTAAGCAGACACCTTTTATGTTTTCACACAAAGGGAGGAGGAGTTTGGGGGGACTTTCCAGTCTTGTTACCATTTAATTGGGTAGTAACCTCTGGTGGTCAGCTCAATCGTGAAGGATTGGCTAGCTTGACTCGGGCTGACCTTGGCCCACTAGCTGGGGAAGTTGCAGAGACATTTGGAAACTTTAGGTGATTTTCCCCTGGCACCTGATTGGTTGTTGCTAAGGGGAAAGTGGGTCAAGGGAAGGGGTTGAAGCTTGAACTGGAGCTTTGCAGTTTTTCCCATAACTGAAACTTTAAACAGCTACAGGTTATGTTTTAAAGCAGAAAACTAAAATGGCTATGCTATTGTCCACAAGTTGATTACATATTTATTGGGTTATAGCATGCTCTTAACCTAAGTTTATGGTATACTCTATTATGGTTCTCTCAGAATCTCATTTAGCAAAAATCTCATCTGCAATAGACCATTATTAACTATAGTCCTCCTGTTGTACATTGGATCTTTCAGCTTGTTTTTCCTACTTATTTGCTACTTTGTATCCTTTGACCTATATCTCCCCATTCTCTGCTCACCAATCTCAACCCTGGTAACTACTGTTTTATTCTCTCTATATATTTGACCTTTCCTTTTAGATTCCACATATAAATGAGATGATGCAATATTTTCCTTTCTGTGTCTGGTTTATTTTACTTATTATAATGTCTTCCAAGTTCATCCATGTTGTGGCAAATGGTAAGATCTTCTTTTTTAAAGTTGAATGATAGTCCATTTTATATATATATATATATATATATATTTTTTTTTTTTCCCCCTACAGATTCTTTATCCATTTGTCCATTGATGGACACCTAGGTTGTTTCCATATCTTGACTATTATGAATAATGCTTCAATGAACATAGGAGTACAGATATCTTTACAAGGTGGTCATTTCATTTATTTTGGATATATACTCAAATGAAGGATTGCTGGGTAATATGCTAGTTCTAGTTTTAATTTATTTAGGTAACTTTGTACTGTTTCTGTGATGGCTGCACCAGTCTACATTTCCAACAGCAATGTACAAAAGTTCCTTTTCTCCACACCCTTGCAAACACTTGTTATCTCTTGTCTTTTTTTCCTTTATTTTGTGATTGAGACACAATAATTGTATGTATTTATGGGGTACAAATATGATATTTCCAAACATGCATAAATTGTAACAACCAAATCAGAGTAGTCAGTATATTGATCATCTTAAACATTTATCATTTCTATAGGATGAGAACATTCAAAACCTTATCTTCTAGCTATTTGAAATATACAATACATTATTGTTAACTTTAGTCATCCTTCTATGCAACAGACCCCTAGAAGCTTCTTCCTCCTGACCGTAGCTTTGTACCTATTGACCAATCTCTCACCATTCCTCCCTCCCCGCTATCTTCCCCATTCTCTGATAACCACTACTCTACTCTCTACGTCTATGAGAAGAAACTTTTATATTTCACATCAGGTCATGTGGTATCTGTCTTTCTGTGCCTTGTTTATTTTACTTAACACAATGTCTTCCGGGTTTATCCATGTTGCTTTTTATGGTTGAATAGTATTCCATTGTGTGTGTGTGTGTGTATATATATATAAATATATATATCTATATATCTCACATTTTCTTTATTCATTAATCCTTTGATGAACCTTTAAGTTGATTCCATATCTTGGCTGTTGTGATAATGTAGATATCTCCTTGGTGTATTAATTTCATTTCCTTTGGCTATATGCCCAGTAGTGGAATTGCTGAATCATATGATAGTTATATTTTTAATATTTGTAGGAACCTCCATTTTGTTTTCCATAATGGCTGTAGAAATTTACAATTCCACCAACAGTGTGCAAGTGTTTCCTTTTCTCCACATCCTCACCAACATTTGCTATATTTCGATTTTTTTGATAGTAGTCATTCTTACTGGAGTGAGATGATATCTCATTATAGTTTTGATTTGCATTTCCCTGATAATTAGTGATGCTGATCACCTTGTCATATACCTGTTGTCCATTTTTATGTCATTTTTGAAGGAATGTCTATTCAAGTTATTTGCCCATTTTTAAATCATGTTGTAGGCTATCCATCTTGAGTTTATGAGTTTTTAAATAAATGTTGGATATTAACTCTTTATCTAATATAGGGTTTGCAAATATTTTTCCCAATATGTAGGTTGCCTTTTCATTTTGTTGACTGTTGCCTGTTGCTCTACAGAAGTTTTTTTTAGTATGATGAAGTTCCATGTATTTATTTTTGCTTTTGTAACCTGTGCTTTTGATGTGGTATCCAAGACTCATTGCCAAGGCCAATATCAATGAGCTTTTCCCTTGTGTTTTTTTCCTAGAAGTTTTCAGAAATACCTGGTTTTCAGGTATTATGGTTCAGAACTTTTATGATTTCAGGTCTTATGGTTTCAGAACTTTTATCCATCTTGAGTTGATTTTTGTGCATAGTGTACAATAAGGGGCCACTTCCATTTTTTTGCATGTGGGCATTCAGTTTTCCTAGCACTACTCATTGAAGAGACTATTCTTTCCCATTTGTGTCTTTCTGGTGCTCTTGTCAAACATTTGTTGACAACATATGTTTGGATTTATTTCTGCACTCTATTCTGTTCCACTGGTCTATGTGTCTGTTTTTATGCTAGGACTATACTGTTTTGAGTACTGTAGTTTTGTAATATAATTTTAAATCAGGGAATGTGGTGCCTCCAGCTAATTTTTTTTTTTTCTTCTTCTCAGAATTGCTTTGGCTGTGAGGGGTCTTTTGTGGCTTTGAACAAATTTTAGCATTTTTTTTTCCTATATCTGTAAAGAATGTCATTGAGATTTTTATAGGGATTGGACTGAATCTATTTGCTATTTTATGTAGTTTGGGCATTTAAACAATATTAATTCATCTGATCCACAAGCATGGGCTATTTTTTCATTTATTTGTGTCCTCTTCAATTTTTTTATCAATATTTTATTCTTGTTAGTATATAAGAAACTTGGTTTCACTTGGTTAAATTTATTCCTAAGTATTTTTCACCTCCTTGGTTAAATATATTCCTAAGTGTTTTTATGCTATTGTAAATGGGATTGTTTTCTTGATTTCTTTTTTGGCTAGGTCATTATGTGTATATATGAAATGTCACTGGTCTTTTTATATTGATTTGATATCTTGCAATTTTACTGAATTCGTTTATTAGATCTAACAGTTTTCTGTGGAATCTCTGGCATGTTCTACATATAGGATTATGTCATCTACAAATAGAGATAATTTTACTTCTTTTTTGGTTTGGATTCATTTAATATTTATTTTTCATCTAATTGCTCTTGATAGTACTTCCAGTATTATACTGAACAGAAGTGGTTAAAGTGGGCATCCTTGCTTTGTACCAGATCTTAGAGAAGAAACTTTTAGTTTATCCCCATTGATTGTAATGTCGGCTGTGAGTTTTTTACAAATGGGCCTTATTATATTGAGGAATTTTCCTTCAATACCTAAATTGTTAAGAGTCTTTTTGTTTGTGTTTTGTTTTTATTTTGTGTAGAGATGAGGTCTCGCTAAGTTCCCCAGGCTGGTTAACTCAAACCTGTGGGCTCAGGCAAGCCACTCGCCTTGGCCTCCCAAAGTGCTGGGATTACAGGCTGAGCCACCGAGCCTGGCCAAGAGTTTTTATCAAGAAAGGATAGTGAACTTTGTTGAATCCTTTTTCTGCATCAATTGATATGATGTTTTCTGTCTTTCAGTTTGTTAGAGTGATCTATCACATTGATTGATTTGCGTATATTAAGCCAGACTTGCATGCCAGGGATAAATCCCACTTGATTATTATTTATAATCCTTTTAATGTGTTATTGAAATCAATTTGCTAATATGTTATAGAGGATCTCAGCCAACAGTTTTCTTTTCTTTTTTTTTTTTTTTGAGTTGGAGTCTCACTGTCGCCCAGACTGGAGTGCAGAGGCCGCTCCCGGCCACCGCAGCCTTGACCTGCTGGGCTCCAGCGATCCTTCCACCCCAGCCTTCCAAGTAGCTGGAACTACAGGCGCGCACTACCACGCCCGGCTGATTTTTTGATTTATTGTAGAGATGAGGTCTCGCCTGCCCAGGCAGGTCTCGAACCCGCAGGCTCAGGCAGTCCACTCACTTCATCCTCCCAAAGGCGCGGGATTACAGGCTGAGCCACCGAGCCCAGCTCAGTTTTCTTTTTTTATGATGTCTTTGTCTTGCTTAGGGATCAAGGTGATGCTGGCCTCATAAAATGTGTTAGGAAATATTCTCTCCAACTCTGTTTTTGGAGAAGAGTTTATAAAGTATTGTTATTAATTTGTCTTTGAAAGTTTGGTAGAATTCAGTTGTAAAGCCATCTGGTCCTGGACTTTTCTTTGTTGGGAGGTTTTTAATCACTACTTCAAACTCTTTGTTATTGGTCTGTCCAGGTTTTCTATTTTTTTCCCGATTCTTGTAAGCTTGGTAGGTTGTATTTTTCTAGGAACTTATTCATTTTTTTCTAGGTTATAAAATTTGTTGGCAAATAATTCTTCATAATAGTCCTTTCTGATCTTTTATCTCTGAGGTATCTGTTGTAATGTCTCCACTTTCGTTTCTGATTTTATAGAGTTTAATTTTCTTTTTTCCTTAGTCTAACTAAGAGTTTGTTGATTTATTTTTTCAAAAAACTTTAGTTTTATTTTATTTTATTTGAGTTGGAGTCTTACTCTGTCACCCAGGCTGGAGTGCAGTGGCACGCTCATGGCCACTGCAGCCTCGACCTGCTGGACTCCGGCAATCCTTCCACCTCAGCCTTCCAAAAGCAGCTGGAATTACAGGGGCGCGCTACCACGCCCAGCTAATTTTTTTGATTTACTGTAGAGATGAGCTCTCACCAATTTGCCCAGGGGGGTCTCGAACCACGGGCTCAGACAATCCACTCACCTCAGCCTCCCAAAGCGCTGAGATTATAGGCTGAGCCACCGAGCCCGGCCGAATTTTAGTTATATTGATGCTTTTTCTGTTCTCTATTTGGTTTATTTATGTTCTGATCTTTGTTATTTCCGTTCTCCTGCTAACTTTTTAAAAAACCCAAGAGTTAAATTTTTTCAAAAAACTCCACCTCTTGAAATTTACAATCTTCTGGTACTGTTCAAAACAAACCTGTCCAGTTTTCCATTTTCCAAGCACAGGGTAGGACTGCACTTTTCCACCACCCTTGATGATAGACATAGTCAAATGATTTGCTCTGGTCAACAAAATTTGAAATGATGGAAATCATTCCCGGTTGGAAATTTAAAGGGACAGTGTGCAATTCACCAGGTTATCTCTGCCATGGCGACTAGTAGCATTGGGATGGCAGTTGCTCTGTTACCCTAGGTCGCAGAGTGAGAAAACATGGAGCACAGCCCCCAGCCAACCTGGTGGACAGGCAGAATGAACAAGAAATAAAACGCTGTTGTTTGAAGCCATTAAGATTTTGAGTTTTTTGATAACTACAACTTATCCATCCTGACAAATACAGGTCTCCTAAATTACTTCTCCATCAAGGAAATCAAAACTGCACGCTGAAGACTAGAAAATAAGAGCGGTAGAAAATAAACTGATCACTCGGTTTTTCCTTGACCCTACAAAAATGATAGTAAAGGGCTAAAATGGGAATAAGTCCACAATGGCAAAGAGAACAGAAAGTTGTCCATCAGCGCCAGGGCTTTAAAATAAATTCTGAGACTTTGTAAAGCTGATAGAGAAGTGATCATAGAGTCACAGCCCAGAGGAATTCCAGAAAGCCAAGACAGATGACACTAGTGAAACTGGGCAAAAGCATTGGAATTACTTGGGAAACTATGCCCTCAATGGTCTAGTTCTGACCCCTTCCCCGCATCCAAAATGCAGGGCTATAAAATAGCAACTCTGCAAGTGAAATATCAGTGAGTTCCGCCAGGAAGAAGTGTAATAACTTAGAAGAAGGAGGAGGCAAAGGAGAGGAAGGAGGACGAGGAGGAGAAGAGGGAGAAGAGAAAGCGAGGAGGACGCGAAGGGGAAGCATGTGTATTATTTTGCTGGGACTGCCATTAAAAAGTCAGCCACAAACGAAGTGGCTTAGAACAACCGAAATTTGCCGGGAACAATGGCCCATGCCTATAATCCCAGTTGCTCAGAAGGCTGAGGTGGGCGGATTGCTTGAGCCCATGAGCGTGGGTCTAGCCTAGGCAACACAATGTTTAGAGACCTGGTGTCTCAATAGAAAGGGGGGAGAAAGTGGGGGGAGAGAGGGAGGGAGGGGAGGGAAAGGGAGGGAGGGAGGAAGGAAGAGAAAGACGGACATTGCGTCACAGTTTTGGAGGCTAGAGGTCTGATATCAAGCTGTCAGTGGAGCTGTGCTCCATCTGAAACTTGCAGGAAAAAGACCCTTCCCTGTCTCTTCCTACCTCTTCATTGTTTACTCGCAATTTTGGCACTCCTTGGCTTATGTATACCTCACTCCAACCCTGCGTCTTAACGTGGGCTTCTTCCCTCTGTGCACATCTGTCTGTGTCCAAATTCCTCTTTTTTGTAAGGACACCAGTCATATCTGATTAGGGCCCTTCCTTATGACCTCATTCTAACTTGACTGCCACCGTAAAGACTATTTTCAAACAAGGTCACATTCTGAAGTACTGGGCGTTAGACTTCAACGTTTCTTTTTGTGGGGTGGGGGAGACACAATTTAGCCCATAACAGCATGTGAACACATCTCAGTCTTTCTTCTGGCTTCTTGCCAGTCAAAAATCTGCCCATATACATAGAGCGCCTGATCAAATCTGTCTTATTTTATCCTCAAAAATATACACAATAATCAAGCATCACCAGTCATCTAAGGAGAGCCTACCACATGTGTGTGAGACTGTAATAACCACATTTTCTAGTTTTTTATATTTGACACTCTGACATCTGAGGGCCTTGCTGACCCTGGAGGGACTGTCACTCCCAGGGCTAGGCAAATCCTAGACAGTAAAGGACTCCCCTGTAACACATCTTTCATATACAAACCAACCAGTCCAGGGGCTGTACCCCAACCATCTCCTTTATAGGGTTCTCACAGGGTTCTTGCCGCCTTGGACCACTATTTCCCTGCTTTAATCACCCCAGGGCCAGGTATCAGACAACTCGGGGCAGCCCCTATACTGCAGAGCCCACTAAAATCTTTCAAACTAGCCAGTCCGAAGCCTGCTTATTTGCCCTGCCCATTCCTTCCCACAGATACCACAGTAAAGGCTCTTGTTCACTGTTTTCCCTTTTTCCATTTACCTCATGACTGACCCTGGTGCTTCCTGGTGAGCCCACCTGCAGAATGTGCCATGCCTTCTGTTTCTAGGGATCTGTGAGTATAAACTCCTTCATGACAGTCATTTCCATGTCTGCATGTCTTACCATACCTGATTAAAACAAACCCTGGGTACCCTTACAACAGAAGCCAAAATAAGTAATCAGGAATAACAACTTCAAAAGAAAGAGAACTAACTCAGATTTGGAAAAAAATTCTAATTTTTTTTCTAACTTTTATCATAATAATATTCAAGAAGTTATTGCATTCAAAACCAAGAACAATATAGTAAATAAATGGCACAATAAGAGAACAAGAAAGTCCTCTCATAAAATAAAAATATGATGACTCAAATAAATTCAATAGAAGGGTCAGAAGGTGAAACAGAAGAAATCTTACATAAAGTAGGACAAAAAGACAAAGAGTTGGAAGACATAAAAGAAAAGACACATAAAAGATTTATCCAGGGGTCCAGTTTACAGGTGTTCCAGATAAAGATAGAAAACTGAGAGAAGAAAAGTCTCAAATGAACAATAAAACAAAAGCTCTCAGAGGTTAAAGATAGAAGTTTCTATATTGAAAAGCCCTACCAAGTAAACAGCACAAAGACTTTTTTTAAAGCCCCAAATCTTCACAAAATCTCAGAATCCTGGGGATAAAAGGAAAAATCTGAAAAGTTTCAGAAAGGAAAAAAAAAAAAACATGACTTATAAAGAAACAGAAACCAGATTTTTTAAATCACCAACACCAAATGCTTTTATATTTTTATATTTCAAAGGGAATGACCACTACACAAGATTGAATTATGGGTTTACAAGAAAACAAACAGTTATGGTGAAGGTTATTTGAACAATTGGAGAGATAAATGTGAGTTGTATGTCAAATAGATGATAATATTTTACCTATGTTAATTTATTGGGTGCAATAATTATATTTTACTTATGTACAAGAATGTCTTCATTCTTAAGATATATATTTAGGAATGAACTGACATGATATCTGCAACTTACTTTCAAGTGCTTCAGAAAAACTGTGTATGTGTGTGTGTGTGTGTGTGTGTGTGTGTGCACGCATATGCATGCACATGTGTTTACAGACAGAAAGAGAAGACCAATGTGACAAAACCTTCATGATCAGTGAACATATGTGAAAGATATACATATGTTCTTTGCACTGTTTTCTATTTTTTATAGATTTGATATTTTTCAAAATGAAAAGTAAGGAATTTGAAAAAATGACCAACACATAACAAAATTGTAAGGGTAAATTTAAAATAATTTATAATTTTATTTATTTTTAACTTAAAGTAATTCTAACAGGGAAATACCTTATTCAAAAGTCTATAACCAGGCTGATTCAGCCATACAAAAATATGGAAAATGTACCCATCACACACTTCTTAGAAAATTACTTGAGAATGTGCTTCAACAAAATGTAGAGTTAAGCCAAGAAAGAACATCAGGAATCCAAGAAATAGAGGATAGAACACGGGATAGCAATAAAGGGAAATTCAGAATAACAGGCATGCAACAGGCCTAGTGAGAAACCTGTCTAGAATAAAGAGGGAGAATGAAGACCTTTATAAGAGAGGTCTCTGACAATAAAAGGCTTCCAGAGTACAAAATGCGCTGGAGAGTTTAGAAATGTTCAGTTTTTTTAAATAAAGAAAAACAAAAGCAAAAAAAAAACTCCAGGAAAAGCAAAACATTGTATAGAAAAATAAATAGTATTATACATTACTTGATTTGGTGTTGAACAGTATTAAAAAGTCAGAGCTGATGAGTTATGACTACAAAACATGTCACTACAAACAAATCAACTAAACCCAAAGGCAGCAATGAAGGAAACGGAGAACCAAAAGTTTTCAGACATACAGAAAGCAAAGAGAAAACTCACAGCAGTAAGTGTTAAATGAAAAACAAGATCCAACTACATGCCATCTATAAGAGACTCATGTTAGGTCTAAGGACATAAATAGGTTGATAGTGAAAGGTTGTAAAAAAGATATTCCATGCAAATAGTAACCAAAATAAAGTAAGGGCAGCTATACTCATATCAGCTAATGTAGACTTTAAGTAAAAAACTTACAAGAGACAAAGAGGGACATTATACAAAAAGGATCAGTTCACCAAGAGGCTATAACATTATAAACATACATGCACAAAACATCAGAGTTCCTATATATTTGAAGCAAACTTAGACAGAATTGAAGAAAGAAATAGGAAAGTCTAAATAATCATGGAGAAGTTTGATTCCTCACTTTCAATAATGGATAAAATAGCCAGATAGATATCAATAATGAAGAAGGGCTTAACCCCCTACAGACCAACTGAACCTAATGCACATACACAGACCACTCCAACAACAGAAGAATCAAACTTTTCACAAGTGTGCATGGAACATTCTCCAGAATAGACCATGTGTTAGGTCACAAAAAAACCTTAATACATTTGAAAGATTGAAATCATACAAAGTATATCTTCTGATCACAATGGAATAAAACTAGAAATCAATAGCAAAAGGAAAACTTGTAAGTTTACAAATACATGGAAATTAAGCAACACACTCTTCAACAACCAACGGGTCAAAGAAAGACTCGTCGAACAAATAAAAATTAGGAATAAGAAAATATCTTGAGACAAATAAAAATGAAAATACAAAATGCCAAACTTATTGGATTCATCAAAACAGTGCTTAAAAGGGAAATGTACAGATAACTAAAAACTTAGTTATACCAAAAGAGAAGAAAGAGCTCAAATCAATAGCCTGACTCAACACCTTAAGAAACTAGAAAAGAATAAATTAAACCCAAAGCTGATGGAAGGAGAAATACAGATTGTAGCAAATATATTTTAAAAATAGAGAATAGAAAAACAATAAAGAAAATCAATAAACCAATAGTTGGTTTTTCAAAAAGATCACCAAAATTAACAAATCTTTAGCTAGACTGACTAAAAAAAGAGAGAAGATTCAAATAAATAAAATCAGGAATGAAAGAAGGGGCACTACCTACCAATTTTATTGAAGTAAACACTATAAGAGAGTACTATAAGCAACCATGCACAACAAACTGGACAACTTAATGAAATGGAGAAATTCCTAGAAACACAACCTATCAAGACTGAATTGTGAAGAAATAGAAAATCTGACTAGACCTATAACTGGTATGGAGATTAAATCTGTAGTCAAAAACCTAACAACAAAGAAAAGTCCAGGATCAGATGGTTTCACTAATGAATTCTACCAAACATTTAAAAAATAATTAACATCAATTCTTCTCAAATTCTTTCCAAAAAACAGAAGAGGTAACTCATTCTGTGATGCCAGCATTGCCCTTCAGACAAAGACACTTGTGAGAAAACTACCAACAAATATACCTTACCAACACTGATGCACACATTCTCAATAAAATACTAGTAAACTGAATTCAACAGCACATTAAAAGGGTCATACACCATGACCAACTGAGGCTTATTCCTGGAATGCAAGAACTGTTCAACATATAAAAATCAATCCATGTAATACATTAATGGAATGAAGGGGAAAACTACATAATCATCTCAACTGATACAGAAAAAGCATGTGACAAAATTCAACACACATTCATGACAAGAACACTCAAAAAACTAGAAATAGACTGGGTGCAGTGATCACACTTATAATCCAGGACTTTGGGAAGCCAAGGCAAGAGAATTGCCTGAGCCCAGGAGTTCAAGACCAGCCTGGGCAACATGGTGGATCTTGTCTCTACAATAAGTCAAAAAACTAGCCAGGTGTGGTAGCACGAACCTGTGGTTTCAGTTACTTGAAAGACTGAGGTAGAAGGATTGCCTGAGTCCAGGTCAAGGTTGCAGTGGCCATGATTGTGCCAATGCACTCCAGCCTGGGTGACAGTGAGACTCCAACTAAAAACAAACAAAACAAACAAACAAACAAAACTAGAAATAGAAGGAAACTACCTCAACACAATAAAAAACATATATAAAAAAATCACAGGGATTATCATATTCAATAGTAAAAGACTGAAAACATTTTTTCTGAGATCAGGAACAAGGCAAGTATGTCTGCTTCCACCACTTCTATTCAACATGGTAATGAAAATCCTATCCAAAACAATTAGACAAGAAAAAGAAATAAAAAGCATCTGAATGGGAAAAGAAGAGGTAAAAATTATCTCTGTTCAGAGACAATATGATTGTATATGTAGAAAACTCCAACGAGTCTACAAAAAATCCTGTTAACACTAATAAAATTTAGCATAGTGGTAGGATACAAAGTCAACACACAAGAAAGTTGCATTTCTATATAGTGGCAATGCACAATCTAAAAAGAAAGTATAAAAAAACATTTCTAATTACAATAGCATCAAAAAGAATAAAGTACTTAGGAAATGACAGCCAAAGAGGTGAAAGACTTGTACAATAAAAACTACAAAACATTACTGAAAGAAATTAAAGAAGACATAAATAAATAGAAAGACATCCCATGTTCATGGATTGGAAGACTTACTATTGTTAAGATGTCAATCCTACCCAAAGCAATGACACATCCCATTCAATTCCAACCAAAATCTCAATGATGTTTTTTGCAGAAACAGAAAATCTCCTTCTACAATTCATATGAATCTCAGGGGATGGTGAAACTGTCTTAAACAAAAAGAACAAAGTTGGACAGCTCACATTTCCTGATTTCAAAACTTACTACAAAGCTACAGTAACCAAATCAGTGTAACTTTGGTATAAAGACAAACACATAAACCAAAGAATAGACTAGAGAGCCACAGATAAACCCTTACATATATGGTCAGATGATTTTTACTAAGACCATTCAATGGGGGAAAAGGTGGTCTTTTTCAACAAAAGGTGCTAGAAAAACTATATCCACATGCCAAAAAAAAAAAAAGAAGTGGAACCTTTACCTAACATCATATAAAAAAATTTACTCAGAATGGAGTGTTGGAAGCGGGTGTGATGTGGGCTGCAGACCAGCACTGTCACTATAGCAGGTCTTGAGTAAAGGCCCCAAGCAAAGTCAAGGTCTTGCTTTTTTTTTTTTTTTTTTGAGCTGGAGTCTCACTCTGTTGCCCAGACTGGAATGCAGTGGCCGCTCCCGGCCACGGCCACCGCAGCCTAGACCTGCTGGGCTCCAGCGATCCTTCCACCTCAGCCTTCCAAGTAGCCAGAATTACAGGCACACGTTACCACACTCGGCTGTTTTTTTGATTTATTATAGAGATGAGGTCTCGCTGCCCAGGCAGGTCTCGAACTCATGGGCTCAGGCAATCCGCTCACCTCAGCCTCCCAAAGGAGTGGGATTACAGGTTGAGCCACCGAGCCGGATTCAAGGTCTTGCTTAATGTCCCCAAGCTCGTAGGCAAGTTCTAGCTTAGTAACTCTGCATTTTAGTCAAAGGCGAGGGATGCAGCCTGCTACAAAAAATAGTGTCTCAGATGCCCACACATCTAGGAGCATATAGCATAAATAAAGCCTTAGCCACAACAAGACAACTGTGAAACAACTTGCTTTTAGGTAGCAACAAAATTTTGCTATGGTTCCCTTACAGACCTTGAATCCTTTCCAAATTTCTTTGTGCTTAATTATAAAATAAACATGCTGAGCTAGTTTGGGGCCACTTCTCCTCCATCAGAGGAATGTGTCCCACCTGCCGCAGTTTTTCTTTATGTCTTTGTGTCTGTGTCTTTCTTAATCTCTCACTGGTCTCTCTCAGGACCCTCAAGGCAGCTGTATGGCCGTGGGAATGGAGCAATGACCTGAGCATAAAGAGCTAAAACTACGGAACTGCTAGAAGAAAACGTAAGTGAAAAGCTGTGAGACATTAGATTTGGCAATTATTTCTTGGCTATGACAACAAAAGCACAGATAACAAAAAAATAGACAAGTTGGACATCATGAAAATTTAAAAATTTTGTGCATCAAAGGACACTATGAACAGAATGAAAAGTCAACTTATAGAATAGGAGAAAATATTTGCAAGTCATATATCTGAGAGGCATTGTTATCTAGAATAAGTACAGAATTCCTGCAACTCAAAAACAAAACAAAAAGCAAATTTTAAAATGGGCAAAGGATTTGACTTAATATTTTCCTAAAGAAGACATACGTGCCGGGCTCGGTGGCTCAGTCTGTAATCCCGCGCTTTGGGAGGCTGAGGTGAGTGGATTGCCTGAGCCCGCGGGTTCGAGACCCACCTGGGCAACTTGGCAAGACCTCATCTCTACAATAAATCAAAAAAATTAGCCGGGTGTGGTAGCGCACACCTGTAGTTCCAGCTACTTGGAAGGCTGAGGCGGAAGGATCGCTGGAGCCCAGCAAGTTGAGGCTGTGGTGGCCGGGAGCGTCCACTGCACTCCAGTCTGGGCAACAGAGTGAGACCCCAACTCAAAAAAAAAAAAAAAAAAAAAGACATACATAAAAAGATGCTCAGCATCACTAATCATTAGAAAAATACAAATCAAAACCACATGAGATGCTACCTCGCACCCATTAGGACAGCTATTACCAAAACCAAAGAAAAACAGAAAATAACAAGTGTTGATGAGGAGACGGTGAGATTGAAACCTTTGTGCATGGTTGGTGCAGAATGTAAAATAGTGCATCCATTGTGGAAAATGGCAGGGTCATTCCTCAAAAATTACACATGAAATTACCATATAGTCCAGCAATTTCTCTTCTGGGTATATACCCAACAGTGAAAGTACAGACCTGAATAGGTATTTTATACACTCGTGTTCATAGCAGCATTATCCACAATAGTCAAAATGTGGAAGTAATACCATTGACAGATGAGCAGATAAACAAAAGGTGGTGTAGACATACAATGGAATATTAGTCAGCCTGAAAAAGGAAATCCTGACGCATGCTATGACACGGATGAACCTTGAAGACACATATATGCTCAGTGAAATAAGCCAGTCACAAAACAACATATGCTGATTCCACCTATACAAGGTACCTAGAAAAGGCAAATTCATAGAAAGTAGATGAAAGGACATAACAGGGAGTCAGCATACCCAATGAACAGCCATTTTGACACTACCTAGTTCTCTCATGTTTTCTTAGCAAAATTACCCAGCCTGCCCTCTAATCACTAGTCAGGGACAGAACTGGCTTCTCAGAGGTAGTCATTGGTAATTGTTTTACAATCCCCTCCCCAGCTTGTTTTGTAAGCAAGCTAACCTAATGACACAGACCCCATTAACATGGCAAGTCATGTGATTAGCCCACACATCTGCCTACTGTCCATCACCTGACATCAGTACCTGCACTTGCCTGTCCCCTCGGAGATGACATGGAGCAGACCACCGGCCAATCACCTTAACAACCTGGCCCCTACTATTGCCAGGCCATGTTTCCTAGCTTTGGCCCGTTCCCCTACCTTGGGGAGGTGAGTCTCCTCTCGCTCATTTACTTTTAAATAAACTGTATTTTCCAATCTAACTTCTGTACGATTCTCTGCATCATTTCTGCTACACAGGATTGCAGGCCAGACACCCACCATGGGGCCTGACCTAACATTTTAGAGGCCCTTAACTGGGATTTTTAAGCTAATAGAATGGGAGTGGGTGGAGGGGAAAGGGAGAGTTACTATTTAGTGGGTAGAGTTTCCGTTTGAGACCATGAAAAAACTGTAGAGCTAGATGGTGGCGACAGCTGCACGATATAAATGTATTTAGTGCTACTGTACACCTAAAAATTGTGAAAATGGTAAATTTCACATTATGTATAATTTGCCACAATTAAAACACACACCCTGCATGAGCCAGCATCCTCCCACCCCCAGTGCCCCACGCTAAAGGCAGAAGCGCTTTTGCGAGCCACCAGGGAGCTCACACCGCACAGCCACCCTCCCCAGCATCCTCCCAGGAAAGGCTCTGTGTGCGGAGAAGGTAGGCGCCAGAGGGTGTGTGCACACGACAGAGCGGTGCCGTCATTGCCACAATCCAGTTTTAGACACTGACATCACCCCACTGAGCCGTTCTGAGCCCCTGGTTCCGCATCTATAAATAGATCCAACACGAGCCCCGCACATGACAGGACACCAACAAATCGTACCCATAATTATACTTGTTGATGTCATGTTTATGGATCATTCTCGTTTCCAAAACGCAGCCCCGGCTCGCGCCCCCAGCCTGCACGCCCGCAGAGGCGCCGCCAGCAAGGGCGGAGGGGGGGCGGAGGCCACGCCCCCCCCGGAGCCGCCCCAGCCGACCTCCTGCGATGGGGGCTCGGGCTTCTTCCCGGCGCCCTGGCAGCGGTAGGGGGCGCGGCTCCGGGCTGGATTGGTGATGCCTGGGCGCTGCGGGCGCCTGCGCAGTGGTGAGAGCCGCGCTCGCGCCGAGGGTCTGCGGGCGATCCCTGGAGCGGGCCGGAGAGGGACTGCGGCTGCCCGACCCCGGACGGCCGCGCCATGGCGGACGAGGAGCTGGAGGC